>NC_074678.1:36005057-36055057 GCF_029448725.1 Salvelinus fontinalis
AGCCCATCTCACAACACCCAGAGTTTACGAGCATCGTCATTAGCACAGAGTTCCTCCTCTCCTCTCATTTCCTCTCCTCTCTTTGTCTCTCCTTCATGAAAAGTTTTTAATCTCTCCAAACACGCTCGTCTGGCCAAGAGGATCATCATTTCCACTTATATCTGACTCACATACAAGCTTAATTCCTCTAAAAATTCATTAAGACTGAGACTGAGTCTGAGGAGCTGTAGGCTACATGGCTGCAGTCTGGACATATGCACAGTCAACCAGCCCTCTAAACATGTCTCACACCCCCCCAAACATGTCTCACACCCCTCCAAACATGTCTCACACCCCCCCAAACATGTCTCACACCCCCCCAAACATGTCTCACACCCCTCCAAACATGTCTCACACCCCCCCAAACATGTCTCACCCCCCCCCAAACATGTCTCACACCCCTCCAAACATGTCTCACACCCCCCCAAACATGTCTCACACCCCCCCAAACATGTCTCACACCCCCCCAAACATGTCTCACACCCCTCCAAACATGTCTCACACCCCCCAAACATGTCTCACACCCCCCCAAACATGACACACCCCTCTAAACATGTCACACACCCCTCTAAACATGTCTCACACCCCTCCAAACATGTCACACACCCCTCCAAACATGTCACACACCCCTCCAAACATGTCTCACACCCCTGAAAACATGTCTCACAGCCCTCCAAACATGTCACACACCCCTCCAAACATGTCTCACACCCCTGAAAACATGTCTCACACCCCTCCAAACATGTCTCACACCCCTGAAAACATGTCTAACACGCCTCCAAACATGTCTCACAGCCCTCCAAACATGTCACACACCCCTGAAAACATGTCACACACCCCTGAAAACATGTCTCACACCCTTCCAAACATGTCTCACACCCCTCTAAACATGTCACACACCCCTCCAAACATGTCACACACCCCTCTAAACATGTCACACACCCCTCCAAACATGTCTCACACCCCTGAAAACATGTCACACATCCCTCCAAACATGTCTCACACCCCTGAAAACATGTCACACACCCCTGAAAACATGTCACACACCCCTCCAAACATGTCACACACCCCTCCAAACATCTCACACACCCTTCCAAACATGTCACACACCCCTGAAAACATGTCACACACCCCTCCAAACATCTCACTGCCCTCCAAACATGTCACACACCCCTCCAAACATGTCACACACCCCTGAAAACATGTCTCACACCCCTGAAAACATGTCTCACACCCCTGAAAACATGTCACACACCCCTCCAAACATGTCACACACCCTTCCAAACATGTCACACACCCTTCCAAACATGTCTCACACCCCTCCAAACATGTCTCACACCCCTGAAAACATGTCTCACAGCCCTCCAAACATGTCACACACCCCTCCAAACATGTCACACACCCCTCCAAACATGTCACACACCCCTCCAAACATGTCACACACCCCTCCAAACATGTCACACACCCCTGAAAACATGTCACACACCCCTCAAAACATGTCTCACACCCCTCCAAACATGTCTCACACCCCTCTAAACATGTCACACACCCCTCCAAAGATGTCTCACACCCCTGAAAACATGTCACACACCCCTCCAAACATGTCTCACACCCCTGAAAACATATCACACACCCCTCCAAACATGTCTCACACCCCTGAAAACATGTCTCACACCCTTCCAAACATGTCACACACCCCTGAAAACATGTCTCACACCCTTCCAAACATGTCACACACCCCTCCAAACATGTCTCACACCCCTGAAAACATGTCACACCCCCTCCAAACATCTCACACACCCCTCCGAACATGTCACACACCCCTCCAAACATGTCACACACCCCTCCAAATATGTCTCACACCCTTCCAAACATGTCTCACACCCCTCCAAACATGTCACACACCCCTCCAAACATGTCTCACACCCTTCCAAACATGTCTCACACCCCTCCAAACATGTCACACACCCCTCCAAACATGTCTCACACCCTTCCAAACATGTCACACACCCCTCCAAACATGTCTCACACCCTTCCAAACATGTCACACACCCTTCCAAACATGTCACACACCCCTGAAAACATGTCACACACCCCTGAAAACATGTCTCACACCCTTCCAAACATGTCACACACCCCTCCGAACATGTCACACACCCCTGAAAACATCTCACACCCCTCCAAACATGTCACACACCCCTCCAAACATGTCTCACACCCTTCCAAACATGTCACACACCCCTCCAAACATGTCTCACACCCTTCCAAACATGTCACACACCCCTCCAAACATGTCACACACCCCTGAAAACATGTCTCACACCCTTCCAAACATGTCACACACACCCCTCCAAACATGTCACACACCCCTCCAAACATGTCACACACCCCTCCAAACATGTCACACACCCCTCCAAACATGTCTCACACCCTTCCAAACATGTCACACACCCCTCCAAACATGTCTCACACCCCTCCAAACATGTCTCACACCCCTCCAAACATGTCACACAGCCCTCCAAACATGTCTCACACCCCTGAAAACATGTCACACACCCCTCCAAACATGTCACACACCCCTCCAAACATCTCACACACCCCTCCAAACATGTCACACACCCCTCCAAACATGTCACACACCCCTCCAAACATGTCACACACCTCTCCAAACATGTCACACACCCCTCCAAACATGTCACACACCCTTCCATGACTAGTGTTCCAGAGAAGCGTTTAGACTCTCCTGCAGGGAACCATGCTAGCGCAGAGAGAAAATATGGAGAGGGGAAATATGGAATATTCCAATATAACACCGGATCAACAATACAGATCCTCCCCAACTTCTAATTTGAAAAACTGATAGCCAGTTAAGATGTTGTTTTGTTATTATTCTTGGCTATTATGGGATACCCCTCAGTCTAATAGTTACGTTCTTCAGCGAATATGAGGGAAGGGAAATCTAGGATCCCTTAATGATAATGTAGGAGAGCTGATTCATCAACCACACACATTCACGCACACGCACGCACGCACGCACGCACACACACTTACACATACACACACTGCATAAAGGACATCCCACAGACTTCAGTTCAAAATCAAGTTTTGATTTCTATTTGGTTGAGTTGTCAATTAACGTGAATTCAACGTGAAATCTACAAATCATTTCACCATGTCATTGGATTTAGGTTAAAACACCCCAAAATGCACTTATATTGATGACTTCTTGCAAATCCAATCAGTCTCCCCACATTGATTCAATGTCATGACATAGACTTTTTGGATTTAAATGATGTGGAAGCAACGTTGTTTCCAGCAGTTTTTGCCCGGTGGGATGAGACCCAAATCCTACGGTAATATGAAATGGAACATTTCAGATTTGACTCTATTCCTCTATTCAGCCCTCAACCGGCTCTCTGTCTGGCCAGAGTCTGTTCCACTTGTTACCACATCACATGTGGTGCTTTCACAGTTGAGCTGCGTAAAATCTGAAGAAAATATTTTTATAGAATAAGCTCAAGTCGCTTTGTGATTTTATTATCATTATGTAAATACAGCTGCAGGGATCAGACACCAAGCTCAGTGAATACAGTGTGAGAGATCTGGATGACGCGATGCTCTGATGCTCGGTGGTAGCCTGTTTGAAGAGAGATCACTGCTTTAGAGTCCAATCGGAATCCTTACTAACTTATCTCTCATATCTCTCACATCATCCAAATCAAAAGTGCTACAATTACAGTATTCACCATATTATCATTGTTTCTTCTACCCTCACACATCAAATCCACGGAGAAAAAAAGGTAATGCGCCTCTATTAACTCGTCCTTATCGTTTCTCTAATTTAATCACTCTGATTCCAGAAGTGTGTGTGTGCGTGCGTGTGTGTGTGTACTGTATGTGTGCGTATGCTTCTATGTGCGTGCATACATGTTTGAGTGTGTGCGCCATGTTTGTGTGTGCGTCATATATTCATGTCTGGGTCGTGCGCGTATGTGTACGTAGCTCCTGCTCCACAATGCCAACCCTGCAGTAACAACAGAACCAGAGTCAGCTGTTTCCTTTATTTCCTGTACGGACATTCTTTTCTGTTTCATCTCTGCAGACCCAGGACCAGCCACTGTGACCAGCTCTAACCAGGCCCTATTTTTAGGCCTTCATTAACAAATGGCTCTAATAAAACCAACCCTTTGTTGCTGGGAAACATTAGAATGCTAATCTCCAAATTACCCTGCAATTTCCCAGATATTCCTTGATTGTGTAATGACGGGGTTCGGGTTGGGTTAGCTTGCAGATGTGAGGAGGGAAAACAGGGCCTCTCATCTGTGTTGATATTCCCCGGGACCAACTGAACGAACGGCATAGTTCCTGAAACAGAACCCTCTATAGTACACCTAACTAGCCCCCTTCTCCTCTTTCGTCCATCTTATCTCCTTTCTTCTCCTCTCTCCATGTCCACTTCATCTGCAGGGTCCTCACCTGGCTCCACTTCCTCTATTAGGGTCCTCACATGGATCCACTTCCTCTGTAGGGTCCTCAACTAGCCACTTCCTCTATAGGGTCCTCAACTGGCCACTTCATTTGTAGGGTCCTCACCTGGCTCTACTTCCTCTGTAGGGTCCTCAGCTAGCCACTTCCTCTATAGGGTCCTCACCTGGCTCTACTTCCTCTGTAGGGTCCTCAGCTAGCCACTTCCTCTGAAGGGTCCTCACCTGGCTCCACTTCCTCTGTAGGGTCCTCACCTGGCTCCACTTCCTCTGAAGGGTCCTCACCTGGCTCCACTTCCTCTGTAGGGTCTTTACCTGGCTCCACTTCCTCTGTAGGGTCCTCACCTGGCTCCACTTCCTCTGAAGGGTCCTCACCTGGCTCTACTTCCTCTGAAGGGTCCTCACCTGGCTCTACTTCCTCTGAAGGGTCCTCACCTGGCTCCGCTTCCTCTGTAAGGTCCTCAACTGGCTCCACTTCCTCTGTAGGGTCCTCAACTGACTCCACTTCTTCTGTAGGGTTCTCACATGGCTCCACTTCATTTGTAGGGTCCTCACCTGGCTCTACTTCCTCTGTAGGGTCCTCAACTAGCCACTTCCTCTATACGGTCCTCACCTGGGTCCACTTCCTCTGTAGGGTCTTTACCTGGCTCCACTTCCTCTGTAGGGTCTTCACCTGGCTCCACTTCCTCTGTAGGGTCCTCACCTGGCTCCACTTCCTCTGTAGGGTCCTCGCCTGGCTCCACTTCCTCTGTAGGGTCCTCACCTGGCTCCACTTCCTCTGTAGGGTCCTCGCCTGGCTCCACTTCCTCTGTAGGGTCCTCACCTGGCTCCACTTCCTCTGTAGGGTCCTCGCCTGGCTCCACTTCCTCTGTAGGGTCCTCGCCTGGCTCCACTTCCTCTGTAGGGTCCTCACCTGGCTCCACTTCCTCTGTAGGGTCCTCACCTGGCTCCACTTCCTCTGTAGGGTCCTCACCTGGCTCCACTTCCTCTGTAGGGTCCTCACCTGGCTCCACTTCCTCTGTAGGGTCCTCACCTGGCTCCACTTCCTCTGTAGGGTCCTCACCTGGCTCCACTTCCTCTGTAGGGTCCTCACCTGGCTCCACTTCACTGGCTTCATTGTGTTAGGAGAGCCAGTGGGCCGTCACGCTTCTCTCTCCTCTCTCCTATTTCCCTTTTTCCCTCTCCTTTCTTCTCTCCTCTCTCCTCTCTCCCATTTCCACCTCCTGTGTTTGTCGTACTATCATTACATCGTAAAAACTAGGCTACGTTATAGCTCATGAGATTGTTTGTAGTTTCATTAGATTGAGGTCTCAGCCACAGCTAGGAAATATAACCCTCCCTAGAGTTCCACAGCCTAGAGTAAATAGAACCCTCCCTAGAGTTCCACAGCCTAGAGTAAATAGAACCCTCCCTAGCCTAGAGTTCCACAGCCTAGAGGAAATAGAACCCTCCCTAGCCTAGAGTTCCACAGCCTAGAGGAAATAGAACCCTCCCTAGAGTTCCACAACCTAGAGGAAATAGAACCCTCCCTAGAGTTCCACAACCTAGAGGAAATAGAACCCTCCCTAGAGTTCCACAACCTAGAAGAAATAGAACCCTCCCTAGAGTTCCACAACCTAGAGGAAATAGAACCCTCCCTAAAGTTCCACAACCTAGAGGAAATAGAACCCTCTCTAGAGTTCCAAAACCTAGAGGAAATAGAACCCTCTCTAGAGTTCCACAACCTAGAGGAAATAGAACCCTCCCTAGAGTTCCACAACCTAGAGGAAATAGAACCCTCTCTAGAGTTCCACAGCCACATTCAGCAGTGTCATCATCATATCACCCACAAGTATGAATCAGTGTGCCAAAAAATTCAACCAACACTAATTGTTATGTTCTGAAATACACTTGATTATAATACCAGCATGTTGTTTACAGCCATGTTAATATAAGAGCAGAGCCTCATCAGCCTGCCTGTCTGGCTGCCACAGTGACAGGTGCAGCTGGCCTACACCATGCAGCCTCATTAACCCAGGCTAGATTCCTGACACTACGCTGAGCTGCACCGTGCTCGTTATTCCCTCCCAACACGCCACGTGTTAAACCGCACATTATCACTCAATTAACACCTCCCAGTCCGTTCCAACACAGATCTCACAGGTCCTCTAGTCTACTGCCTCACTCTCTGCTACGCCCCTCTCACTGCCATGTCGCTCTTACTGCCATGGCCCTCTTACTGCCACGGCCCTCTTATTGCCACGGCCCTCTCACTGCCACGGCCCTCTCACTGCCATGGTCCTGTCACTGCCATGGCCCTCTCACTGCCACGGCCCTCTCACTGCAATGGCCCTCTCACTGCCACGGCCCTCTCACTGCAACGGCCCTCTTACTGCCATAGCCCTCTTACTGCCATAGCCCTCTCACTGCCATGGCCCTCTCACTGCCATGGCCCTCTCACTGCCATGGCCCTCTTACTGCCACGCCCCTCTTACTGCCACACCCCTCTCACTGCCACGGCCCTCTCACTGCCATGGCCCTCTTACTGCCACGCCCCTCTTACTGCCACGCCCCTCTTACTGCCATGGCCCTCTTACTGCCATGGCCCTCTCACTGCCATGGCCCTCTTACTGCCACGCCCCTCTTACTGCCATGGCCCTCTCACTGCCACGGCCCTCTCACTGCCACAGCCCTCTCACTGCCATAGCCCTCTCACTGCCACGGCCCTCTCACTGTCATGGCCCTCTCACTGCCACGGCCCTCTCACTGCCACGGCCCTCTCACTGCCATGGCCCTCTCACTGCCACGGTCCTCTCACTGCCATGGCCCTCTCACTGCCACGGTCCTCTCACTGCCATGGCCCTCTCACTGCCATGGCCCTCTTACTGCCACGCCCCTCTTACTGCCATGGCCCTCTCACTGCCATGGCCCTCTCACTGCCACGGCCCTCTCACTGCCATGGCCCTCTCACTGCCAAGGCCCTCTCACTGCCACGGCCCTCTCACTGCCACGGCCCTCTCACTGCCACGGCCCTCTCACTGCCACGGCCCTCTCACTGCCACGGCCCTCTCACTGCCACGGCCCTCTCACTGCCACGGCCCTCTCACTGCCACGGCCCTCTCACTGCCATGGCCCTCTTACTGCCACGGCCCTCTCACTGCCACGGCCCTCTTACTGCCATGGTCCTGTCACTGCCACGGTCCTCTCACTGCCACGGCCCTCTCACTGCCACGGCCCTCTCACTGCCATGGCCCTCTTACTGCCACGCCCCTCTTACTGCCACGCCCCTCTTACTGCCATGGCCCTCTTACTGCCATGGCCCTCTCACTGCCACGGCCCTCTTACTGCCACGCCCCTCTTACTGCCATGGCCCTCTCACTGCCACGGCCCTCTCACTGCCACAGCCCTCTCACTGCCATAGCCCTCTCACTGCCACGGCCCTCTCACTGTCATGGCCCTCTCACTGCCACGGCCCTCTCACTGCCACGGCCCTCTCACTGCCATGGCCCTCTCACTGCCACGGTCCTCTCACTGCCACGGCCCTCTCACTGCCACGGTCCTCTCACTGCCATGGCCCTCTCACTGCCACGGTCCTCTCACTGCCATGGCCCTCTCACTGCCATGGCCCTCTTACTGCCACGCCCCTCTTACTGCCACGGCCCTCTCACTGCCACGGCCCTCTCACTGCCACGGCCCTCTCACTGCCATGGCCCTCTCACTGCCAAGGCCCTCTCACTGCCACGGCCCTCTCACTGCCACGGCCCTCTCACTGCCACGGCCCTCTCACTGCCACGGCCCTCTCACTGCCACGGCCCTCTCACTGCCACGGCCCTCTCACTGCCATGGCCCTCTTACTGCCACGGCCCTCTCACTGCCACGGCCCTCTTACTGCCATGGTCCTGTCACTGCCACGGTCCTCTCACTGCCATGGCCCTCTCACTGCCACGGCCCTCTCACTGCCATGGCCCTCTTACTGCCACGCCCCTCTTACTGCCACTGCCCTCTCACTGCCACGGCCCTCTCACTGCCATGGCCCTCTTACTGCCACAGCCCTCTTACTGCCAAGGCCCTCTCACTGCCACGGCCCTCTCACTGCCATGGCCCTCTCACTGCCACGACCCTCTCACTGCCACGCCCGTCTTACTGCCACGCCCCTCTCACTGCCATGGCCCTCTTACTGCCACGCCCCTCTTACTGCCATGACCCTCTCACTGCCACGCCCCTCTCACTGCCACGCCCCTCTCACTGCCACGGCCCGCTTACTGCCATGACCCTCTCACTGCCACGCCCCTCTCACTGCCACGCCCCTCTCACTGCCACGGCCCTCTTACTGCCACGGCCCTCTTACTGCCACGGCCCTCTTACTGCCACGCCCCTCTCACTGCCATGGCCCTCTTACTGCCACGGCCCTCTCACTGCCATGACCCTCTCACTGCCACGCCCCTCTCACTGCCACGCCCCTCTCACTGCCACGCCCCTCTCACTGTCACAACACTTTGGGTCAGTTTGAAAGGTTCCGGTGAGCAGGGGTGGGGGTGGGGCTGGCTCCAGTAAGGCTACTTACAGTAGAGCCTAAGTCTGTGACAGAGAAGGCCCATGTCTGTCTGTCTGTCTCTGTCTCTGTCTCTTTGTCTATCAGCACTCTGTCCATTCGTAATGTTAAACAAGCACAGCAACCTGCAGAGAGACTGTGGGAGCCTGCCCCATTAAACACACTCACTCAGGCATGGCTGTGCATCAGAACTAGCTACTTCACAGAGAGAAGGAGAAAATGAGAGAGAGAGAAGAACTTGGACAGAGAGAATCAGAGAGATACAGGTTGTGAATTTGTTGACAGAGTCTCACCAGTCGGTCAGAGGGAGACTCATTATAATAGTTTCTACCCCTACACAGCTCCAGCCTCCAACTGTGTCATGTGCAGAGATATTAGATTGGACAGATGTGAATAGTTCCTTCCGCCTGTCTCATCTCTGGTTATGAAACATAGCTTGCATCACAAATGGCACCCTATTCCCTATACACAGTAGCGCACTCCTTTTGAAAAGGGCTCTGGTCAAAAGTAGTGCACTATGTAGGGGAAATAGTGCCATTTAGGATGCAGTCAGAGAGGAGAGCTGCTGTGGTCAGGTATAATAACTCCATGATGTTACCTGTCTGATACTACTGCCCTCTGGTCTTCAGTAATAACATCATCATCATTATTATTATTACTCATGGATGAACTGTCATTACTCATTTTATATATTCTTCTGAAATGTAAAACCCCACTTTTCTCCCTGTCAATGTGTATGTCTTGATGGTGGCACAACCCAGTAAGAGTGATGTCTCTGTCTTCTGTCTACAGGGTCTGATTTCCCCCACGACCCCAGTGTTGTGGCCCCCTCCACTTGGAACAGCTCAGGTGAGAGATAACATGTCTAACAGACAGCAAACACACAATGATGTACACACAAACACACAATGATGTACACACAAACACACAATGGTGGACACACAAACACACAATTATGTACACACAAACACACAATGATGTACACACAAACACAATGATGTACACACATACACAGAATGATGTACACACAAACAAACAATGATGTACACACAAACACAATGATGTACACACATACACAGAATGATGTACACACAAACACACAATGATGTACACACAAACACACAATGGTGTACACACATACACAGAATGATGTACACACAAACACACAATGATGTACACACAAACACAATGATGTACACACATACACAGAATGATGTACACACAAACACACAATGATGTACACACAAACACACAATGATGTACACACAAACACAATGATGTACACACAAACACAATGATGTACACACATACACACAATTATGTACACACAAACACAGAATGATGTACACACAAACACACAATGGTGTACACACAAACACACAGTTATGTACACACAAACACACAATGGTGTACACACAAACACAAAATGAAGTGCACACAAAAAACTATGACACACACACACACACGCACAGTGGTGTACACAGACAGACAGACAGACAGACAGACAGACAGACAGACAGACAGACAGACAGACAGACAGACAGACAGTTAAACAAACAAACAAAGATAAACCTTTTAGAAGGATACCGTTGTGACCTCCCAGATAGAGATGAGGATGGGATAAAGAAGAACCAGTGGGTGGACTTGTTACTCTGATCACGATAAGACCAACCACTGGGTGGACTTGTTACTCTGATCACGATAAGACCAACCAATGGGTGGATTTGTTACTCTGATCACGATAAGACCAACCACTGGGTGGACTTGTTACTCTGATCACGATAAGACCAACCAATGGGTGGATTTGTTACTGTGATGACGATAAGACCAACCACTGGGTGGATTTGTTACTGTGATGACGATAAGACCAACCACTGGGTGGATTTGTTACTGTGATGACGATAAGACCAACCACTGGGTGGATTTGTTACTGTGATGACGATAAGACCAACCACTGGGTGGATTTGTTACTGTGATGACGATAAGACCAACCAATGGGTGGATTTGTTACTGTGATGACGATAAGACCAACCAATGGGTGGACTTGTTACTTTGATGACGATAAGACCAACCAATGGGTGGATTTGTTACTGTGATGACGATAAGACCAACCACTGGGTGGATTTGTTACTGTGATGACGATAAGACCAACCACTGGGTGGATTTGTTACTGTGATGACGATAAGACCAACCAATGGGTGGATTTGTTACTGTGATGACGATAAGACCAACCACTGGGTGGATTTGTTACTGTGATGACGATAAGACCAACCACTGGGTGGATTTGTTACTGTGATGACGATAAGACCAACCAATGGGTGGATTTGTTACTGTGATGACGATAAGACCAACCAATGGGTGGACTTGTTACTTTGATGACGATAAGACCAACCAATGGGTGGACTTGTTACTGTGATGACGATAAGACCAACCAATGGGTGGATTTGTTACTGTGATGACGATAAGACCAACCAATGGGTGGATTTGTTACTGTGATGACGATAAGACCAACCAATGGGTGGACTTGTTTCGGCAATAGCTGTGATGCTGATTATTTGGCCAGTTATGTCAATGTTGTACTCCATGCACTCTGGCCCAGGACCAACAACACTGGAGTCCTGTGTTGTTTGTTTATGTCTATCAGCTGTTCCACTCCACTATTCCTTCAACACAGGCTAAGATTGTATTCATGCCAAGGCAGAAGGAGTCATGTACTGTTTGTATATCAGCATCCCTCCACTCCACTATTTTTAGCCTACAACACAGCTAGCTAACATACTGTATGTCTCTGTTATCTGATGGAAGGATGCTGATTGGCCAGTGTTGTGTCTAGAGGCAGGGTTGGTTTTGATTCGTCGAGCACACAGCATTCAGGTCCTATGAAAGCAGCCGGGTCTCTCTGCATGCTCCACTGGAAGAATGTAATCATTGTGAAATAGATTCATATTGTGTCTGTCTGACATTAGTTCACAGCTACATAAACCTGAGTTTACATCCTGGGGTTTTCCAATAGACTGAGTGTACCAAACAACATTAGGAACACCTGCTCTTTCCATGACATAGACTGACCAGGTGAAACCAGGTGAAAGCTATGATCCCTTATTGATGTCACCTGTTAAATCCATTTCAATCTGTGTATGTGAAGGGGAGGAGACATGTTAAAGAAGGATTTTTAACCTTGAGATAATTGAGACATGGATTGTGTATGTGTGTCATTCAGAGGGTGAATTGGCAAGACAAAAGATTGAAGTGCCTTTGAACGGGGCATGGTAGTAGGTATCAGGGGCACCGGTTTGTGTCAAGAACTGCAACGCTGCTGGGTTTTTCACACTCAACAGTTTCCTGTGTGTGTCAAGAATGGTCCACCACTCAAAAGACAACTTGACACAACTGTGGGAAACACTTTGGAGTCAACATGGGCCAGCATCCCTATGGAGTCAACATGGGCCAGCATCCCTATGGAGTCAACATGGGCCAGCATCCCTGTGGAGTCAACATGGACCAGCATCCCTGTGGAGTCAACATGGGCCCGCATCCCTGTGGAGTCAACATGGGCCAGCATCCCTGTGGAGTCAACATGGACCAGCATCCCTGTGGAATGCTTTCTACACCTTGTAGAGTCCATGCCCCGACAAGGCTCTTCTGAGGGCAACTAAATATTAGGAAGGTGTTCTTAATGTTTTGTACACTCAGTGTATATATTTATATATGTCACTGGGTTTTCCACACCTTGTAGTGAGGCGGAGTTGGCAGGCAATAGACTGTACAGTACAGTATGGCACTGGTGTGGTGAGGAAGACAGATACGCAACGCTGAGTGCCTGGATACAGCCGTTAGCCATGGTATATTGGCCATATACCACGAACCCCACAGGTGCCTTATTGCTATTATAAACTGGTTACCAACATAATTAGAGCAGTAAAAATACATGTTTTGTCATATTTGTGGTATACAGTCTGATATACCATGGTTGTCAGCCAATCAGCATTCAGTGCTCGAACCACCCAGTTTCTAACATGGAATATTATAGTGAGAGTACAAAGAGATTGTAAACTTAGTGTGCTTCTAATGTGTTTGGCTGATCATGATTGTATAAGTTTCAATCATAGCTTACACACACACACACACACACACACACACACACACACACACACACACACACACACACACACACACACACACACACACACACACACACACACTCTTAGCTGCTCTTTTGTTTATAATATGGATTCAGAGCTTCACCTTTGCTACAGTGGAGAGCAGGGCCAGGCAGCTCAGCATCACTCCCATGTTATGTTAGCTGGGCTCCAGGTCAGGTTTCTAGTCTGTCTACTGCTGTGCGGGCCAGGCCAGCAGAATTTCTATGGCAGTATTAGACTGTATTAACCAATGACTCACTAACAGTAGCACACAGAGAGATAGGATGCTGTTGAAGCAGGGGGACTTGGGTGGGTTTGACATGTGACGGTGTCTGTGTGAGTGTGTGAGTGTGTGAGTGTGTGTGTGTGTGTGTGTGTGTGTGTGTGTGTGTGTGTGTGTGTGTGTGTGTGTGTGTGTGTGTGTGTGTGTGTGTGTGTGTGTGTGTGTGTGTGTGTGTGTGTGTGTGTGTGTGTGTGTTTTCCCCCCTCTCAGACACGGGTCCAAACAACGCCACAGTAATAAAGAGAGGGGTGATGATGGGAACAATTTAGCATTCTGGTGATATTAAAGAAACGTCATGAGCCAGGCTGGGTTTTGGTTTCAGAGGGATTGGGTTGCCAATCACTACAACACTCCACACAAGACAATTAGGGGAAGAATGGGCTTGTTGTACAAACATTGGCAGGACATCGCTTTCCTCCTCTCTCCTCTTTTCCAGCTCTATTATCTATAATTAAGGCAGTCAGGGGAGTGTGCAGACAGGCCCTTCCAAAAGTAATTTTCCCCTCAGCCTCTTCAGCCAATCAGAGTGTGGTATACTGGGATGTGACATTTTGCGACCTCTGTCATGGTCCCAAACATTTTGCCTGATGGGAAGGAGTGAGTTTACAGACAGACAGACAGACAGACAGGTTTACACACACACACTCACACACAAACTGTCATCTCAGGAGTGTGTGCTTAGACAGCTCTCTATATGGTGCCTGACTGTGAAAGATCTTGACCTCTGAAGAGGATAGTCTGTGAGTGGTGGAGTGCTCATTCTATCAGACGTGTTCAGATATGAGTCACACGTCACTGGCAGACGAGGTACCACTTCACATAGCATAGCCCTGGCACATAGACACCGGACTAGCCACGGTTAGCCTAGCATCGCAGCCATGTACTTTTGGCTGGTCACAAGTAGTAGGGAAACTTAAATGCTAGAGCTATAGTCTCATGTTATATTTATTTAGTCCGCTATGAGAGTTATGAATTGTTAAACTGTGTTGGGATCAAATTAATACAGACTCTTTCTCTGCTGTACAGTTCAGGTCAGACAAACCGTCTGTTTGTGCAGTCAGTGACTTGTGTTTTTGTGATTTCCAACAGACTTCTCTCAGAATGCTACAGTAAATGGCTGGAGGTAGCCATACGGAGCACTGCAACTCTCAGAGGCAGTTAAAAACATGCATGGAGAAACAATCCAAACCCCTCTATCATAAACAGTTTGAAGTATTTGTTCACTGTTTTGTAAATAGATTATTTTGAGCTATAAAGCACATGTTGTCGTCATATTCTCCATCTCTCTCCCTCTCTCTCCATCCATCTCTTTCTCTCTCTCCCCATCTCTCTCTCTCTCTCCATCCATCTCTTTCTCTCTCTCCCCATCTCTCTCTCTCCCCATCTCTCTCTCTCTCTCCATCCATCTCTTTCTCTCTCTCCCCATCTCTCTCTCTCTCCATCTCCCTCTCTCCCTCAATTCAATTGAAGGGGCTTTATTGGCATGGGAAACATATGTTAACATTGCCAAAGCAAGTGAGGTCTCTTTATCTTTATCAAGGGAGAGCTTCTCCTGCTGGGCTAATTCTTTGATTAGGTGAAAGTCCAGCTGAAACTGTTTGTGGTTGCCCTGTACAATTACTGTTCCAGACTTATAGAGATTTATATTAGCTGACTCCTCTCTCTCTCTCTCTCTCTCTCTCTCTCTCTCTCTCTCTCTCTCTCTCTCTCTCTCTCTCTCTCTCTCTCTCTCTCTCTCTCTCTCTCTCTCTCTCTCTCTCTCTCTCTCTCTCTCTCTCTCTCTCTCTCTCTCTCTCTCTCTCTCTCTCTCTCTCTCTCTCTCTCTCTCTCTCTCTCTCTCTCTCTCTCTCTCTCTCCTCTCTCCTCTCTCTCTCCTCTCTCTCTCTCTCTCTCTCTCTCTCTCTCTCTCTCTCTCTCTCTCTCTCTCTCTCTCTCTCTCTCTCTCTCTCTCTCTCTCTCTCTCTCTCTCTCTCTCTCTCTCTCTCTCCCAGGTAAGTTGACAGAGAACACATTCTCATTTACAGCAATGACCTGGGGAATAGTGACAGGGGAGAGGAGGGGTGATCAATGTGCCAATTGGAAGCTGGGGGTGATTAGGTGGCCATGATGGCTTGAGAGCCAGATTGGGAATTTATCCAGGACACAAGGGTTAACACCCCTACTCTTAGTGGCATGGGATCTTTAGTAACCACAGAGAGTCAGGACACCCGTTTAAAGTCCCATCCGAAAGACGGCACCTATCACAGGGCAATGTCCCCAATCATTTTTTAGACCAGAAGAAATGTGCCTCCTACTGGCCCTCCACTGACATTGGTTGTTTCTTTTATGCCTTTTTGAAACAGTTTTATGGGAATTCAAAAATATAAACTACATGACCAAAAGTATGTGGACACCTGCTCGTTAAACATCTCATTCCAAAATCATGGGTATTAATATGGAGTTGGTCCCCCCTTTGCTGCTATAACAGCCTCCACTTTGCTGGGAAGGCTTCCCACTAGATGTTGGAACATTGCTGGGGGGACTTTCTTCCATTCACCCACTAGAGCATTAGTGAGGTCGGGCACTGATGTTGGGCGATTAGGCCTGGTTCACAGTCGGCATGCCAATTCATCCCAAAGGTTTTCGATGGGGTTGACGTCAGGGCTCTGTGCAGGCCAGTTATGTTCTTCCACACCGATCTCGACAAACCTTTTCTACATAGTCCTCACTTTGTGCGGACAGTGAGGCTACATCGCAGTGAACATATGGCAGACAGTGAAGCTATATCTCAGTGACCGTATGGCAGAAAGTGAGGCTAAATCTCAGTGACCGTATGGCAGACAGTGAAGCTATATCTCAGTGACCGTATGACAGACAGTGAGGATATAGCTCAGTGACCCTATGGCAGACAGTGAAGCTATATCTCAGTGACCGTATGGCAGACAGTGAAGCTATATCTCAGTGACCGTATGGCAGACAGTGAGGATACATCTCAGTGACCATATGGCAGACAGTGAAGCTATATCTCAGTGACTATATGGCAGATAGTGAAGCTACAGTATATATCAGTGACCGTATGGCAGACAGTGAAGCTATATCCCAGTGACCGTATGGCAGACAGTGAAGCTATATCTCAGTGACCGTATGGCAGACAGTGAAGCTATATCTCAGTGACCCTATGGCAGACAGTGAAGCTACAGTACATATCAGTGACCGTTATGGCAGACAGTGAAGCTATATCGCAGTGACTATATGGCAGATAGTGAAGCTACAGTATATCTCAGTGACCGTATGGCAGACAGTGAAGCTACAGTATATATCAGTGACCGTATGGCAGACAGTGAAGCTATATCCCAGTGACCGTATGGCAGACAGTGAAGCTATATCTCAGCGACCGTATGGCAAACAGTGAAGCTATATCTCAGTGACCGTATGGCAGACAGTGAAGCTATATCTCAGTGACCGTATGGCAGACAGTGAAGCTATATCTCAGTGACCCTATGGCAGACAGTGAAGCTACAGTATATCTCAGTGACCGTATGGCAGATATTGTAGCTATATCTCAGTGACCGTATGGCAGACAGTGAAGCTACAGTATATATCAATGACCGTATGGCAGACAGTGAAGCTATATCCCAGTGACCGTATGGCAGACAGTGAAGCTATATCTCAGTGACCGTATGGCAGACAGTGAAGCTATATCTCAGTGACCGTATGGCAGACAGTGAAGCTATACCTCAGTGACCATATGGCAGACAGTGAAGCTATATCTCAGTGACCGTATGGCAGACAGTGAAGCTATATCCCAGTGACCGTATGGCAGACAGTGAAGCTATATCTCAGTGACCCTATGGCAGACAGTGAAGCTACAGTATATATCAGTGACCGTATGGCAGACAGTGAAGCTATATCCCAGTGACCGTATGGCAGACAGTGAAGCTATATCTCAGTGACCGTATGGCAGACAGTGAAGCAATATCTCAGTGACCGTATTGCAGACAGTGAAGCTATATCTCAGTGACCGTATGGCAGACAGTGAAGCTATATCTCAGTGACCATATGGCAGACAGTGAAGCTATATCTCAGTGACCGTATGGCAGACAGTGAGGCTATATCTCAGTGACCGTATGGCAGACAGTGAAGCTATATCTCAGTGACCATATGGCAGACAGTGACGCTATATCTCAGTGACCGTATGGCACACATTGAGGCTTTTTAGGGCAACTGAGGCTGTGTCCTGATTCTCCAAACTTCTCTCAAAGTGTGCACTTGCACACTCCCCATCATTGGTGTAAGCTTTAGCCGGAGGGAGTTTCCACAATTGTTAAATCCAAGATGGGGAGTGTGCAAGTGTACACTTTGAGAGAAGGGTGGATAATGGGGATGTAGACTTTCTTTCTTTTCATCAACCAGCTCATATGATCACACCACTTTCTGTCCTCGGCTGATCATAGGTCTGTAGACACACTCTGGTCCATTCCACATGTGTGTGTTTCAGCCTGGCAGCTGAGGACCATGTGGCCAGTGACCCTATTGCCTCCTCAGGCCCCTTGTTAAGTCAGAGGTGATTCATAGATCCCATCCCCTCTACCCAATGCAGGTTAGAAAGTTAATAAGCAAGGTTTTATGTCTCTCTGACATACTGTATGTCATTACAACCCTCCTGATTATTACTTTCATTACAACCCTCCTGATTATTACTGTCATTACAACCCTCCTGATTATTACTGTCAGTACAACCCTCCTGATTATTACTGTCATTACAACCCTCCTGATTATTACTGTCAGTACAACCCTCCTGATTATTACTGTCATTACAACCCTCCTGATTATTACTGTCATTACAACCCTCCTGATTATTACTTTCATTACAACCCTCCTGATTATTACTGTCATTACAACCCTCCTGATTATTACTGTCAGTACAACCCTCCTGATTATTACTGTCCTTACAACCCTCCTGATTATTACTGTCAGTACAACCATCCTGATTATTACTGTCAGTACAACCCTCCTGATTATTACTGTCATTACAACCCTCCTGATTATTACTGTCATTACAACCCTCCTGATTATTACTCCTGATTATAAACACTACTATCGGTCAGTACGGCCCTCCTGTTTATAAACACTACTATCAGTCAGTACGGCCCTCCTGTTTATAAACACTACTATCGGTCACTACGGCCCTCCTGTTTATAAACACTACTATCGGTCAGTACGGCCCTCCTGTTTATAAACACTACTATCGGTCAGTACGGCCCTCCTGTTTATAAACACTACTATCGGTCAGTACGGCCCTCCTGTTTATAAACACTACTATCGGTCAGTACGGCCCTCCTGTTTATAAACACTACTATCAGTCAGTACGGCCCTCCTGTTTATAAACACTACTATCGGTCACTACGGCCCTCCTGTTTATAAACACTACTATCGGTCAGTACGGCCCTCCTGTTTATAAACACTACTATCGGTCAGTACGGCCCTCCTGTTTATAAACACTACTATCGGTCAGTACGGCCCTCCTGTTTATAAACACTACTATCGGTCAGTACGGCCCTCCTGTTTATAAACACTACTATCGGTCAGTACGGCCCTCCTGTTTATAAACACTACTATCGGTCAGTACGGCCCTCCTGTTTATAAACACTACTATCGGTCAGTACGGCCCTCCTGTTTATAAACACTACTATCAGTCAGTACGGCCCTCCTGTTTATAAACACTACTATCGGTCAGTACGGCCCTCCTGCTTATAAACACTACTATCGGTCACTACGGCCCTCCTGTTTATAAACACTACTATCGTTCAGTACGGCCCTCCTGTTTATAAACACTACTATCAGTCAGTACGGCCCTCCTGTTTATAAACACTACTATCGGTCACTACGGCCCTCCTGTTTATAAACACTACTATCGGTCAGTACGGCCCTCCTGTTTATAAACACTACTATCGGTCAGTACGGCCCTCCTGTTTATAAACACTACTATCGGTCAGTACGGCCCTCCTGTTTATAAACACTACTATCGGTCAGTACGGCCCTCCTGTTTATAAACACTACTATCAGTCAGTACGGCCCTCCTGTTTATAAACACTACTATCGGTCACTACGGCCCTCCTGTTTATAAACACTACTATCGGTCAGTACGGCCCTCCTGTTTATAAACACTACTATCGGTCAGTACGGCCCTCCTGTTTATAAACACTACTATCGGTCAGTACGGCCCTCCTGTTTATAAACACTACTATCGGTCAGTACGGCCCTCCTGTTTATAAACACTACTATCGGTCAGTACGGCCCTCCTGTTTATAAACACTACTATCGGTCAGTACGGCCCTTCTGTTTATAAGCACTACTATCAGTCAGTACGGCCCTCCTGTTTATAAACACTACTATCGGTCAGTACGGCCCTCCTGTTTATAAGCACTACTATCAGTCAGTACGGCCCTCCTGTTTATAAACACTACTATCGGTCAGTACGACCCTCCTGTTTATAAACACTACTATCGGTCAGTACGGCCCTCCTGTTTATAAACACTACTATTGGTCAGTACGGCCCTCCTGTTTATAAACACTACTATCGGTCACTACGGCCCTCCTGCTTATAAACACTACTATCGGTCACTACGGCCCTCCTGTTTATAAACACTACTATCGTTCAGTACGGCCCTCCTGTTTATAAACACTACTATCGGTCAGTACGGCCCTCCTGTTTATAAACACTACTATCGGTCAGTACGGCCCTCCTGTTTATAAACACTACTATCGGTCAGTATGGCCCTCCTGTTTATAAACACTACTATCGGTCAGTACGGCCCTCCTGTTTATAAACACTACTATCGTTCATTACGGCCCTCCTGTTTATAAACACTACTATCGGTCAGTACGGCCCGCCTGTTTATAAACACTACTATCGGTCAGTACGGCCCTCCTGTTTATAAACACTACTATCGTTCAGTACGGCCCTCCTGTTTATAAACACTACTATCGGTCAGTACGGCCCTCCTGTTTATAAACACTACTATCGGTCAGTACGGCCCTCTCTGTTTATAAACACTACTATCGTTCAGTACGGCCCTCCTGTTTATAAACACTACTATCGGTCAGTACGGCCCTCCTGTTTATAAACACTACTATCGGTCAGTATGGCCCTCCTGTTTATAAACACTACTATCGGTCAGTACGGCCCTCCTGTTTATAAACACTACTATCGTTCATTACGGCCCTCCTGTTTATAAACACTACTATCGGTCAGTACGGCCCGCCTGTTTATAAACACTACTATCGGTCAGTACGGCCCTCCTGTTTATAAACACTACTATCGTTCAGTACGGCCCTCCTGTTTATAAACACTACTATCGGTCAGTACGGCCCTCCTGTTTATAAACACTACTATCGGTCAGTACGGCCCTCCTGTTTATAAACACTACTATCGGTCAGTACGGCCCTCCTGTTTATAAACACTACTATCGGTCACTACGGCCCTCCTGTTTATAAACACTACTATCGGTCAGTACGGCCCTCCTGTTTATAAACACTACTATCAGTCCATAATAATGACCTTTTAAGTGTACTGAAACATTTCACTGTGGTGTTAACTTTCACTATTATTCAGTCCATAAAAAGAGGTTGATTCATGTACATTATTGAGAAAACATTTCTTCTTTTTCAAATCCCTCTATTCACTCCAGCACATTAAGAAAAATATTGATCCTCTTAATGGTTTATGAATGGCTGATCAAGTTCTATTGTTCATTACAGGAAAATATTGTGGTTTACATAATGTCAAGTATCAAGTGATTATTTATTTTACTAAATTCCATTAAAGTAAAGGTACATTTTTACCTTTAAAATATCAAACTGATGAACAAGATTACAGTTAGTGCTGGTTATCGTAGAATGATGATCTGGGACTTGTAACGGCTGTCTAATGCCTCCTCCTCGGATGAGGAGGAGGAGTAAGGGTTGGACCAAAACGCAGCGTTGTATGCAGACATAATTGATATTTATTGAAGACAAGACGAACACGAAAAACACTTGGAAAATTACAAAACAACAAAACGACGTAGACAGACCTGAACTTGAGAACTTACATAAACACGAAGAACGCACAAACAGGTAAGACTAGCCAAACGAACAAACAAACAAAACAGTCCCGTGTGGTGCAACAGACACAGACACAGGAACAATCACCCACAAACAAACAGTGAGAACAGCCTACCTTAATATGGTTCTCAATCAGAGGAAACGTCAAACACCTGCCTCTAATTGAGAACCATATCAGGCAACACATTTAACCCAACATAGAAACACATAACATAGAATGCCCACCCCAACTCACGCCCTGACCAACTAAACACATACAAAAACAACAGAAAACAGGTCAGGAACGTGACAGGACTGGAAAATAAAGTGTGAAATTACCTTTATACAATACTGTCTTTAACTATATTTTATAAATATATTATATACAGTGCTAAATTAAATGAAAAGTTTTACAAATTGGACTACTTCACTCTCAGTTTTGTAAAAAAGTATAACATCTTCAGAGTCATGCATTACTCATAATACACATTTAGAATTTTTATTATTCAGAAACATGCAATACCGTCAGAAATGATAAAAGAATTGTGATATGATATTTTGGTTATATCACTCAGCCCTAGAAGATTCTGACCCTAACACACACGCACAAACTTACATACAGTTGAAGTCGGAAGTTTACATACACTTAGGTTGGAGTCATTAAAACTTGTTTTTCAACCACTCCACAAATTTCTTGTTAACAAACTATAGTTTTGGCAAGTTGGTTAGGACATCTACTTTGAGCATGACACAAGTAATTTTTCCAACAATTGTTTACAGACAGATTATTTCACTTATAATTCACTGTATCAAAATTCCAGTTGGTCAGAAGTTTACATACACTAAGTTGACTGTGCCTTTAAACAGCTTGGAAAATTCCAGAAAATTATGTCATGGCTTTAGAAGCTTCTGATAGGCTAATTGACATAATTTGAGTCAATTGGAGGTGTACCTGTGGATGTATTTCAAGGCCTACCTTCAAACTCAGTGCCTCTTTGCTTGACATCATGGGAAAATCAAAAGAAATCAGCCAAGACCTCAGAAAAAACATTGTAGACCTCCACATGTCTGGTTCATCATTGGGAGCAATTCCCAAATGCCTGAAGGTACTACATTCATCTGTACAAACAATATTACGTAAGTATAAACACCATGGGACCACGCAGCCATCTTACCACTCAGGAAGGAGAAGCGTTCTGTCTCCCAGAGATGAACGTACTTTGGTGCGAAAATTGCAAATCAATCCCAGAACAACAGCAAAGGACCTTGTGAAGATGCTGGAGGAAACAGGTACAAAAGTATCTATATCCACAGTAAAACGAGTCCTATGTCGACAGTACTTGAAAGGCCGCTCAGCAAGGAAGAAGCCATTGCTCCAAAACTGCCATAAAAAAGCCAGACTACGGTTTGCAACTGCACATGAGGACAAAGATCGTACTTTTTGAAGAAATGTCCTCTGGTCTGATGAAACAAAAATAGAACTGTTTGGCCATAATGACCATCGTTATGTTTGGAGGAAAAAGGGGGAGGCTTGCAAGCCGAAGAACACCATCCCAACCGTGAAGCACGGGGGTGGCAGCATCATGTTGTGGGGGTGCTTTGCTCCAGGATGGACTGGTGCACTTCACAATAGATGGCATCATGAGGCAGGAAAATTATGTGGATATATTAAAACAACATCTCAAGACATCAGTCAGGAAGTTAAAGCTTGGTCGCAAATGGGTCTTCCAAATGGACAATGACCCCAAGCATACTTCCAAAGTTGTGGCAAAATGGCTTAAGGACAACAAAGTCAATGTATTGGAGTGGCCATCACAAAACCCTGACCTCAATCCCATAGAAAATGTGTGGGTAGAACTGAAAAAGCATGTGCGAGCAAGGAGGCCTACAAATCTGACTCAGTTACAGCAGCTCTGTCAGGAGGAATGGGCCAAAATTCACCCAACTTATTGTGGGAAGCTTGTGGAAGTCTACCCAAAACGTTTGACCCAAGTTAAACAATTTAAAGGCAATGCTACCAAATACTAATTGAGTGTATGTAAACTTCTGACCCACTGGGAATGTGATGAAAAAAATAAAAGTTGAAATAAATCATTCTCTCTACTAATATTCTGAAATTTCACATTCTTACAATAAAGTGGTGATCCTAACAGATTTTTACTAGGATTAAATGTCAGGAATTGTGAAAAACTGAGTTTAAATGTATTTGGCTAAGGTATATGTAAACTTCTGACTTCAACTGTACATACATACACAACCTATGCCCCTGGAGAGAGGAATGTGTGTGTTGTCTCGAGTGTTCTGTGTATGTATGTGTGTGTGTGTGTATGTGTCCAACACACAGCCAGCTGTAGGGTCCGCGGCCCATCCTTCCTCTCTAGGGACCACTCAGGGCTCAACGCAGTGTACTTTCATTAACGTGGCCCTCAAAGTCACATTTCATGCATTGCTATATACATGAATGCCTTTCCATGGCCTCCTACAGAGAGCAGTGGGTATGGAGAAAGAGGACATTCTTCATTAACAAGGTGTAGACTAACAGTGAAATGCTTACTTTCAGGTCCTTTCGAGCAATTCAGAGAGAAAGAAAATAGAGAAATAATAGAAAAGTAAAACATGGAATTAAAGTACTAATAAATACACAATGAGTAATGATAACTACCGAGTCGATGTGCAGGGGTATGAGGTAATTGAGGGAGATATGTACATAAAACTAGGAATAAAGTGATTAGGGAACAGGATCAGTGGAGGCTGCTGAGGGGAGGACGGCTCATAATAATGGCTGGAAAAGAGTCAATGGAATGGCATCAAACATGTTTTTTTGGCGCAACATTTGTGCATTAAACCATTAATACCATAAATCCAGGGATGAGAGAAGGACAGGAGGACGATAAGACAATCTAGATTCTGCCCAACCCTTCTGAGGGGCCCCTGTGTTGAGGGTCAGCGTGGCAGATGTATTGTTGCCTACCATTACCACCTGGGACGGCCCGCCAGGAAGTCCAGGATCCAGTTGCAGATGGAGGTGTTCAGTCCCAGGGTCCTTTGCTTAGTAATGAGATTGGAGAATACAATAGTGTTGAACGCTGAGCTGTAGTCAATGAACACTATTCTCACATAGGTTTTCCTCTTGTCCAGGTGGGAAAGGGCAGTGTGGAGTGCAATAGAGATTGTGTCATCTGTGGATCTATTGGGGCGTGAATTGGAATTGGAGTTGGTGCATTGTATGTATGTGAATTGGAGTGGGTGCTTCATTCTATAACTAGAGGACTCCTGATTTCTCCAGGAGTGATAAGTGTAATTTGTGTCGTCATCTGTTGTCTGGTACTGTGTTTTTGCTAGCTAGGTCCATCTACCTTAGTGCTGCCTGTCTTCCCAGTAGCCTACTTGGTGTGTGAACTGCTGACTGCTCATAACTTGCTGATGATTGTTGACACATCAACCAGGATCAAGGGGCAGGGCAATATGTGACTTGTTTTGGTAATCAGTGCCTGTATTGGAGTGGGAGTGGTTTCTCCTCTGCTAGGCAATCAGCAATTAGTACAGGGAGGTGTGCTCTTCACCTCTGCTAGGCAATCAGCAATTAGTTCAGGGAGGTGTGCTCTTCACCTCTGCTAGGCAATCAGCAATTAGTACAGGGAGGTGTGCTCTTCACCTCTGCTAGGCAATCAGCAATTAGTACAGGGAGGTGTGCTCTTCACCTCTGCTAGGCAATCAGCAATTAGTACAGGGAGGTGTGCTCTTCACCTCTGCTAGGCAATCAGCAATTAGTACAGGGAGGTGTGCTCTTCACCTCTGCTAGGCAATCAGCAATTAGTACAGGGAGGTGTGCTCTTCACCTCTGCTAGGCAATCAGCAATTAGTACAGGGAGGTGTGCTCTTCACCTCTGCTAGGCAATCAGCAATTAGTACAGGGAGGTGTGCTCTTCACCTCTGCTAGGCAACTAGCAAATAGTGTTAGTACTTCAGCCTCCCCTGGTTTCTCAGTGGCAGCTGTAAGCGGTGGTCGTGTCAGTGGCGGTCAAAACTAAGACCATCGCAGAAAGAAAGACTGTTCTGCCAAGTTGATCTGGGGAGTTGATCTGGGGAGTTGATCTGGAGAGTTGATCTGGGGAGTTGATCTGGGGAGTTGATCTGGGGAGTTGATCTGGGGAGTTGATCTGGGGAGTTGTTGGAGGAAGGAAAGAGAGGAAGGCTCCACTCTTTCACCTGAGTATCTTAACTAGTTATTCACAGATGGTCTCACTTTTCTCTTTTGTAGCTTTGTCAACTATGTGTATGTTTTCTATACCTGTTTGCTCCTCTCCCTGTGGGATTTACAGACTTTCCCCATCCCCTGGCTGCAACCCTTCTAATTTAGTGTACCCTGCGCGCACAAACCATGTGGAATTCCGGATCTCTGGCAGCGTTTAGAACTGCTGATCTGCGGTCAATAATGCTGAGCTCATTTTGCTGTTTGTTAGAGCTACTCATCTTGTTGGCTGATGAAAAATAAATGTGGACAGTTCTTCCAATATCTTCAATATGCGCCAGGAGATGCTAAATGTGTTTATGTTACTTAACGGTCAATTACCATGAGACCGGCATTTATTTGCTTGACAATCACCTGGTGACACAATTTCATGACTGCTGCAGCCATAAGCATTACAGCATTTATTTAAAATAACTTGTAATGCATTTTGTTATGAGAGATGGGGAGAGAGGGAGAGGGAGGGAGAGCGAGAAAGAGAGAGCAGTCTGGTGTTTTCCTTCCCTGTTGAAAAGGTTGACCTTGATGCCAATAGCCAATACTGCACAGAGCACAGAGCAGGAAGTGCTTTCTGAGGTGTGTAGTTGGACAGAAATCAGCTAGCTCTGCTCTGCACCCCTGGGTCACTGAGACTTCCTGTCATGTGACCACATAGAACACATGGAACACTCAAAATTCACACACTCAAAATAATATAGGCCTACACACTACATACTTCATAGAAGCCCAAGATGTATTGCTACAGTATATCTGTATTATACAAATAGACACAGACACACATGAAAACACACACATATATTCATATTTTTTCTTTTGGAGTTGTGTGTCTGTTCTGTTGAGTTATGGAATCTAGCAGAGCCAGGAATGTGTTCCATCACTGGGAGTCCCTGGCGAGGAGCTAGTTTAGTTCCCACAGGCTCTCTGAGTCTGTGTGGCCAAGCATACTGCATCACTAACTGTTAGCTATCACTAGCTAACAGTGGAAAGAACGTTTAGGTAGCTAACGTGATTCTTCTTACATGCACTACTAAAGTCAAAATCATTGGAATAATGTGAATATGGGCGAGAGAGAGTTTCCTTCCACCATATTTTTTGCACCAGTCTCGGCGCTATTCCTTTCAAATCTAAGTTCACTGGTGTAGTGGAAGGTATACGCAGGTAGACGCCGGAAACCCATGTGGGCATTGCCTATACTCACTTCTTAATCCCCACTGATGCATATCAAAGTAGTGTAGTGTAGGTATACGATTTATCAATTATGTAGTACAATAGAGAAATCAGACATAAAGTAGTCTACACAATCGCTAAGCATGTGAAATATATTCACATGTGCGCTACACTCCTAGTCTCAGCAGAATATCATCTGTCAGGCAGAAAGAGCACATAGCTCTCAGCTTTGTTGTTGCATGGAGCAGCTCACAGAAGAATGATATCGGTAGCGGGTAGTTTACGTAGGAAAGACGTTTCAACTGATGATATCTACCAGTAAATGCTAACTAAGGCAACAATGGGTATGCAAACCAGGTGTTGAAGAAGTCTTGGTTGAATCTTTGCGATGTGCAATTCAGTCATCATGCGCTGTTTGAATGAACATTTGGAAAAGCTTTCCCCAAAAAACCTTCCCAATGAAATGTTGACTGCACGGTAGGGCTACCTGACACAATGCTATAAAGATGATTTGTATCAATCACATGTACTCTGTAGGCCTATTGTACAGTAGCCTACAGAAACACCGCTAGACGGGTCTCTTGTTCGATCAGCAATTGAATTAGAGGGCAACTACACCTGAATCTTTTACATTTATTTTTATATAGAACAGAATTTCTCAAACATGGCACTGTTCCTTCACCAGGCATTAGAGTATACCTACTTCTCCAGGTACCACTACACCACTTTCCAAGTCACATTCAGACTGACTTAATCATTTAAACCTAGCCTATAACCTGACCCATCACCTTATGTATTACTGCCCCAAGTTGCAAGAAGTGGCATCACAAAAACCACCAAAAACTAGAGAACACAAATGACTCGTAGTCTTTCCATCCAACCATTTCATGCGGATTAATTATGACGCATAACAAAACTTACGACAGGCCTGATGGAAACAGCAAATTTGCCTGTAAAATTTCCCAATGTCGACAAAACAAAATACGCTGTATAATTGTGGATAATGTTTTGGTCTGTGAAATAGATTATGCGACAATTTTGGTGGAAATGTATTTATGCACAAATGTTATGCACAAAAATAACCATCACGTTGAAGTAAGCTTGGAGTCACGCGACGATATGTTCCGTTGTACCACCACGACATGGAAAGACATGAAGAGTTTTTAGACAGATTAAATAAGTTATGATAAATGTCATAATTTATTTAATAACTTCATAACTTGTGGTGGTTAAGTGCACAGTGATGTGCTTCATGCAAAAATCTGATAAATATCAAGGGTATAATTTGAATGCTGGAGACATGATGATCGGTGACTGTTGCCAATTATCAAAAGGATCTTATCCATACCTCATCATGTATTTAGTTATGCTAATTTTGGAATATTTGCATAAAAATCCATCACAATTGGATGTAAACCTAGCCCATAAATCTAAAACTGAAACAAAATAATATAAATATGAAAATTAAATATATTTATACAACTTAATCTAAATAAAAACTAGCAAATCAGGCCTGAAAACTAACAGAAACTAAACAGAATTTAAAAAACAAACAAAAACGAATAGAAATAAAAACAAATATAAAAACACAAAACTATAATAACCTTGCTAAACACCCACAAACAGGTCCAGTGTTTTGCTGTGTATCACGCTGCAGAATGTTGGACTGTCCTGTTTATGTTGACCCACCAGTAAGACCAGGCAACTTCTGGAGAGGAGAGGGAAGTTTCCAAGGTTTTATATGACTTTAGTGCTCCTGAAAACCCCTCTGGCAACACATAGACATGAAGACAGACATGAAGACACAGACATGAAGACATAGACATGAAGACACAGACATGAACACACAGACATGAACACACAGACATGAACACACAGATATGAACACACAGACATGAACACACAGACATGAACACACAGATATGAACACATAGAAATGAACACACAGACATGAAGACACAGACATGAACACATAGACATGAACACACAGACATGAACACACAGATGTGAACACACAGACATGAACACATAGACATGAACACATAGACATGAACACACAGATATGAACACACAGACATGAACACACAGACATGAACACACAGATATGAACACACAGACATGAACACACAGACATGAACACATAGACATGAACACATAGACATGAACACATAGACATGAACACATAGACATGAACACACAGATATGAACACACAGACATGAACACATAGACATAAACACACAGATATGAACACACAGATATGAACACACAGAAATGAACACACAGATATGAACACATAGACATGAACACATAGACATGAACACATAGACATGAACACATAGACATGAACACACAGATATGAACACACAGACATGAACACATAGACATAAACACATAGATATGAACACACAGATATGAACACACAGATATGAACACACAGACATGAACACATAGACATGAACACATAGACATGAACACACAGATATGAACACATAGACATGAACATACAGACATTAACACACAGATATGAACACATAGACATGAACACACAGACATGAACACACAGATATGAACACACAGACATGAACACACAGACATGAACACACAGATATGAACACATAGACATGAACACACAGACATGAACACACAGATGTGAACACACAGACATGAACACATAGACATGAACACATAGACATGAACACACAGATATGAACACACAGACATGAACACATAGACATGAACACACAGACATGAACACACAGATATGAACACATAGACATGAACACACAGACATGAACACACAGATATGAACACACAGACATGAACACATAGACATGAACACATAGACATGAACACATAGACATGAACACATAGACATGAACACACAGATATGAACACATAGACATGAACATACAGACATTAACACACAGATATGAACACATAGACATGAACACACAGACATGAACACACAGATATGAACACACAGATATGAACACATAGACATGAACACACAGACATGAACACACAGATGTGAACACACAGACATGAACACATAGACATGAACACATAGACATGAACACACAGATATGAACACACAGACATGAACACATAGACATGAACACACAGATATGAACACACAGACATGAACACATAGACATGAACACACAGACATGAACACACAGATATGAACATATAGACATGAACACACAGACATGAACACACAGATATGAACACACAGACATGAACACACAGACATGAACACATAGACATGAACACATAGACATGAACACATAGACATGAACACACAGATATGAACACACAGACATGAACACATAGACATAAACACACAGATATGAACACACAGATATGAACACACAGACATGAACACACAGATATGAACACATAGACATGAACACATAGACATGAACACATAGACATGAACACATAGACATGAACACACAGATATGAACACACAGACATGAACACATAGACATAAACACATAGATATGAACACACAGATATGAACACACAGATATGAACACACAGACATGAACACATAGACATGAACACATAGACATGAACACACAGATATGAACACACAGACATGAACACATAGACATGAACACACAGATATGGACACACAGATATGAACACACAGACATGAACACACAGACATGAACACATAGACATGAACACACAGATATGAACACACAGACATGAACACATAGACATGAACACACAGATATGAACACACAGACATGAACACACAGACATGAACACACAGACATGAACACACAGACATGAACACACAGACATGAACACACAGACATGGTGAAACGGCTGATCTTTTGTGACCACAGCGGCAACCACAAAATATCTTGTGAAGGATTCCAACCCGGCAGTTGGAGTGAGTTTGTTGTGCACACACACACACTTTGGCTCACACGCGCGCGCGCACGCGCGCACGCACGCACGCACGCACGCACGCACGCACGCACGCACGCACGCACGCACGCACGCACGCACGCACACACACACACACACACACACACACACACACACACACACACACACACAGAGAGATTACAGTCATTTATGAGAAGTGTTATTCAGAGATGGAAAAAGAATGGAGCTTCAGGGGGAGTTAAACCATAGAGATGTGGGAGAGTTGAAACCTAGTTTGAAGAGGGTCCAGATAACTGAACTCAAGGTTGTGGTAAAAGCCTTGGATGTCTTCTCAGTACGGTCAGACTGAGCTCTTAGAACTTTTAGAAATAATAACTCATCTTTTCAGCTGGTCATTCCATTAGTGGATGTGTTTATTGCTTAATCCTTTCATATAAATTGAATGATTACACATCATAACAGTTCTCTGTTGATCTGATTTGTCTCAGGATGTACACTGTACTTAGTAAAGGTTACTGGATAAACACCCACGTCTCATACTCTATGCCTGTATAAATATGTTGTACTGTTCTGACCCCAAGGAATATCTTCATCTATTATTTTTACGGGACTTATACACTGAATGTACAAAGCATTAAGAACACCTTCCCACCATTGAGTCGTCATCCCCCCTTCCCTCCCCTTTTGCCTTCAGAACAGCCTCAATTCGTCGGGGCATGGACTCTAGAAGGTGTCAAAAGCGTTCCACAGGGATGCTGGCCCATGTTGACTCCAATGCTTCCCACAGTTGTCCAGTTGGTTGGATGTCATTTGGGTGGTGGACCATTCTTGATACACAAGATAAACTGTTATTACAGTGAGCATTAAAAACAGCTACCATGCCCCGTTCAAAGGTACTTAAGTATTTTGTCTTGGCCATTAACCCTCTGAATGGCACACATACACACAATCCATGTCTCAATTGTCTCAAGGCTTCTTTAACCTGTCTCCTCCCCTTCATCTACACTGATTGAAGTGGATTTAACAAGTGCCATCAATAAGGAATCATAACTTTCACCTGAATTCACCTGGTCAGTCTATGTCATGGAAAGAGCAGGTGTTCCTAATGTTTTGTATACTCAGTGTACATACTTTAATATATTTTTATAGACCACATTATGTTATTTATAGTCTTGATCTAGAGTTGGATGTCCACTCACATAAATAATTCCAATGTAGTTACTGTGATTAATATATTTGAAATGTTTCTCTCTATTATCTCTACCTCTCCCTGTCTCTTTGTCTATCTTTGTTCTAATCATTGCCAAGAGAAGACTGGCCCTGTCCTCCGTTTAATAGACCTACTTTCGTATTGGTTTATGTAAAAAGCAAAAGCCATTAAAGACTGATGTCCACATCTAATTTTCCCTCTATCTTTCTCATTCTCCCCCTCTCACTCCCTCTCTTTCCCTCCCGTTAAATGCTCCCATTAAAATGTCCATATCTTATTCTCTCTCTCCCACCCCCTCACATCCCAGCTCTCTTCTTGCGTCTGGAGGCTCCTATGAACAACATCACCACGTCTCTGGGCCAGACAGCAGAGCTGCTGTGTCGTGTGTCCGGTAACCCCACTCCCACGGTGCGCTGGCTGAAGAACGACGCCCCCGTGGTCCAGGAGCCTCGCCGGATCTCCTACCGACCAACGCCCTACGGCTCCCGCCTCCGCATCCGTAACCTGGACACTACAGACACAGGCTACTTCCAGTGTGTGGCCACTAACAGCTACGGCATCGTCTCCACCACAGGAGTACTCTTCGTCAAGTTTGGTAAGCCTAGTAGAACGAGGCTTTGAGACTGTTCTGAAGTGTTTAGAAGTCCCCAATGAAGCAGCTATTAATGCCATCAATCAAACCAAGCAATTTCATGCATTTACAGTGATTATCTAAAGCTGTCTGTCTGGTCTATCTAATCAACGCATGTTCAAAGTAGTTAGGAGAGAGGTCAGAGTTGACTGTCTGCTTTGATAGCATGAGCTTAGTGTAGATCTGCATGTGGCTGGGGCCAGAGATAGGCCGCGTGGCTCTAGCAGCTATGTAGAAGACGTCTGGTAACATGTGGTTTGGGCCAGAGCTAGGCCGCGTGGCTCTAGCAGCTATGTAGAAGACGTCTGGTAACATGTGGTTTGGGCCAGAGCTAGGCCGCGTGGCTCTAGCAGCTATGTAGAAGACATCTGGTAACATGTGGTTTGGGCCAGAGCTAGGCCGCATGGCTCTAGCAGCTATGGAGAAGACGTCTGGTAACATGTGGTTGGGGCCAGAGCTAGGCCGCATGGCTCTAGCAGCTATGGAGAAGACGTCTGGTAACATGTGGTTTGGGCCAGAGCTAGGCCGCATGGCTCTAGCAGCTATGTAGAAGACATCTGGTAACATGTGGTTTGGGCCAGAGCTAGGCCGCATGGCTCTAGCAGCTATGTAGAAGACATCTGGTAACATGTGGTTGGGGCCAGAGCTAGGCCGCATTGCTCTAGCAGCTATGGAGAAGACGTCTGGTAACATGTGGTTTGGGCCAGAGCTAGGCCGCATGGCTCTAGCAGCTATGGAGAAGACGTCTGGTAACATGTGGTTTGGGCCAGAGCTAGGCTGCATGGCTCTAGCAGCTATGGAGAAGACGTCTGGTAACAATTGTTACCCCTGTTGTTTAAATCATCCCTGTCTTCTCTTCCAGATCCACTCCCTACACCAATGCCAGGAAGGCCCTATCCGTAAGTTACAACAATTCTGCCCATCCATTTTTTTTACAAACCACAACCCAACACTGGCTCCTGTTACAAACAGATAGAGAGGGGAAGAAAGATACAAACCTCTGAAGACATGAATGAGATGATAGCTAATCCTTAAGGTAAAATAACGGGAGGAAAGGTTGTGAAATAAAGTGATGAGTTAATAGTTGTGAAAGGAAAAGTGTTTCCATGATGGCTGGCCAAGGCTTTCACGTCAGTCACATACTCTATGGACTTCTTATGGACTTCAGAGCTTGACAGAGGAAAGCGTGCGGATTTTTCTCTGAATCATTGACAGATCAGGTTCCCTTAGTGTGAACTCTTCTATAACCTCAAAATATGATGCTGCTTCAAGACGATGTGTGATCTGGGTGTGACTCTTGTGTCAGATAGATTGAATGTAAATAGAGAGAGGTGGAGTAAAGACAGCTCAGGGTACAGTAGAGTGAGAACAGGCATCTTATCACCAGATCTCATCTCTACTGTACTGTACTGTACTGTACTCTACTATACTGGACTCTCCCTGCTCCTCCTCCTCTTCTCCTCCTCTTTCTCATCCTCTTCTCTCTACTCCTCCTCCTGCTCCTCCTCTTTTCTCTGCTCCTCCTCCTCCTCCTCTCTCTCTCATCCTCTTCTCTCTACTCCTACTCCTGCTCCTCCTCCTCCTCTCCTCCTCCTGATCCTCTCTCCCTCCTCATCCTCCCTTTCCATGGTGTACTTTTTTCCTGGTTCACTAGTCTGTGTTAGGACTCTCGGAACTATCTTTGTGTCCTCATTTCAACACGTTCTCCTGTGGACTGTCCTGTGATGTGGATATGGAGTGAGAGTGTATTTACTCTATGGTTTATTAACTGGCAAACATACATGTATACATAGGTTCAATGTAGTTTGTTTTGTCAAGTAAATCAAATTGTCGATGTTTGCTTTAGAGCTCTCTGAAGGTGTATAGGAGAAATGTGCATGTTGTTTTCTATAGAGCTTCAATCTCTTTGGTTCCAAGGAAGGGGATTTTTCCTCAATGACAACATCAAGGCAGCAGGCCATATTCCACACACATACACAAACGTACAATGTCAAGGCAGCGAGCCATATTCCATGGACAAGGCAGGATATATTGGAACATCAAACAGGTTGGCATGATGGGGAAATTCACACAGCCACAACCACAGACTTTTCCCCCACTTCTACACATACCACACACACACACACACACACACACACACACACACACACACACACACACACACACACACACACACACACACACACACACACACACACACACACACACACACACACACACACACACACACACACACACACACACACACACACACACACATACACATATACATACACAGAGAGAGAGAGAGACACACACACAGAGAGACACATGCATACACACTTACAGTACATAGTCTCACACAACTAAACTAAAGCAAAAAAAGAAACGTCCCTTTTTCAGGACCCTGTCTTTCAAAGTTGATTTGTAAAAATCCAAATAACTTCACAGATCTTAATTGAAAAGGGTTTAAACACTGTTTCCCATGCTTGTTCAATGAACCATAAACAATTAATGAACATGCACCCGTGGAATGGTCGTTAAGACACTAACAGCCTACAGACGGTAGGCAATTAAGGTCACAGTTATGAAAACTTAGGCCACTAAATAGGCCTTTCCACTGACTTTGAAAAACACCAAAAGAAAGATGCCCTGGGTCCCTGCACATTTGTGTAAACGTGCTTTAGGCATGCTGCAAGGAGGCAGGAGGACTGCAGATGTGGCCAGGGCAATAAATTGCAATGTCCGTACTGTGAGACGCCTAAGACAGCGCTACAGGGAGACAGGATGGACAGCTGATCGTCCTCGCAGTGGCAGACCACGTGTAACAACACCTGCACAGGATCGGTACATCCGAACATCACACCTACAGGACAGGTACAGGATTGCAACAACAACTGCCCGAGTTACACCAGGAACACACAATCCCTCCATCAGTGCTCAGACTGTCCGCAATAGGCTGAGAGAGGCTGGACTGAGGGCTTGTAGGCCTGTTGTAAGGCAGGTCCTCACCAGACATCACCGACAACAACGTCGTCTATGGGCACAAACCCACCGTCGCTGGACCAGACAGGACTGGCAAAAAGTGCTCTTCACTGACGAGTCGTGGTTTTTTGAGCACGTCTGGGACCTGTTGGATCGGAGGGTGACGGCTAGGGCCATTCCCCCCAGAAATGTCCGGGAACTTGCAGGTGCCTTGGTGAAAGAGTGCGGTAACATCTCACAGCAAGAACTGGCAAATCTGGTGCAGTCCATGAGGAGGAGATGCACTGCAGTACTTAATGCAGCTGGTGGCCACACCAGATACTGGCTGTTACTTTTTTATTTTGACCCCCCCCCTTTGTTCAGGGACACATTATTAAATTTCTGTTAGTCACATGTCTGTGGAACTTCAGTTTATGTTTCAGTTGTTGAATCTTATTATGTTCGTACAAATATTTACACAGTTACACGCAGTTGACAGTGACAGGATGTTTCTTTTTTTGCTGAGTTTATTTCTGCCATACAATTTCTTTTTATTTACGTGATGCTGAAATATCCTGCAAAACTTTCTTCCCATATTGTGCTGTCTTTCTCTAGACGACCTCTCAGGAGTGATGTGAAGTGTATTTTCTCCCTCACAGCCCCTCTCTGAGACTCAGCCAACTCTCCCCTCTGGCCACGCACCAGAGCATGTTAATGTTGATTGAAGTCCACAGCACCAGGACCTGCCTCTGTGCATAGGCTACAATCAGCTGGTCGACCCAGGCGGCATTGCAGGATAAAGCTGGACTCATTTGGTTTAAACACAGTCATTATGGCCTTTCATTAAATCACACAGCAGAGGGCCTCTTTTGACTGGGGCCAGGGGCCGGGGATGAGCCCTGTTGGTCGTCATTAGTGTCATTGTCAGCTGATTAGCTGTCAGAGGGGCGGCAGGGCAGACCTACATTAGGGAGATGGGGTCAGCTAATGGTGGCATGTGGCATGTGACGGCCTCTGAAGTTGTTTTTGTATTTTCTATTCTATTCTATGTGTCAAAATGTCAGTCATGGTTGTGGAAGTGGACTGGGTAGAGAAGCACCTGGTTTAGCTGGAGTAAGACTGACTGAGGCTCCTAGTTGTTGCGTTTGTGGTCAGGGAAAAGATGTACAGTTTTCGGGTTTGCGGGTTTGCGGTTTGGTTTTCTCCCTGTAGGTTTTTAGTGGTCACTGATGGGGGTTCTTGGTCTTTGCCCAGTGGTTTTTCTGCATGCATATGCTGGTTTGGTGGGGTTTAGATGGTGGACACTAATGTATGTAATATTTATGCCCTGGCCTGGATATGTCAAGTAGGCCAGCCACAGACAGACCCAGAGCCCACAGCACTTCAGCCCACAGCCCAGAGGCCAGCCGTCCCTGTGTACATTACGCTGTGGCTTTGATCAGACCAGACCTGACATCAGCTCAGCCACAGCTGGACATGTCATGGGGAGAAGGAGGGGTGTGTGATAGAGGAAGTGAAGGGTGAGACAGTTAGAGGAAGTGAGGGGTGAGAGTGAGCTAAAGAATCAGAGATACAAACAGATGGAGAGAAAGTCAGGAAAGAGAGAGGGGATGAGGAATAGAGTAGAGACAGACAGGGGCTAGAACATTTTAGTCCTGCTGTCAATGTTATGGTAATTAGATGGGCAAACATCCAAACATGGAACCCTGAGGGTCAACACATACACACACCCTGGGGTCAACACTGCTGTTGGATGGCTTAGGACAGGGCTTCTCAAACTTTTGGGGGCTGGGGACCCCTTCATAATCAGAACAGAACTTGAGTGACATACAAGGAGTTTTACTATGATTTTGGCAGTCCAGACAAACTAAGTCTTGGGCCCTAGGATGGAAAACATTTAGCAACATTTTCGGAGCGAAGATGTTGCAGTTTTCAAGCTAATTTCCTGCAATTCTACATATTTTGCCATGAGGCAGTGAGAAAACATTTCAGTTCTAAATTTTAAATTACAGAGCATTTATGTTAAAAAGAAGAAAAAAATATTGAGGGGAATACAAGAAGTATTGAGTTAAAAAATGTATAATTGGTGGAGTACTGTGGATACCAATATCCCCGTGAGCCTCCCAGGCCCATGTTGCCCTGACTTAAGAACATTCATTGTTTTTTAAAGGAGCTATATGTAATATTTTTGCATTGTAATTTCAGAAAATGTCCATAATAATCCTACAGTAACAGTGGAATGATAGTGTTTCATAATACCCCCCCCCCCCACCCCGCCAAATATTGGGCCCACACAAAATTGCATTCTAATGGTGCAGCCTTCTTATTGGTCAACCAAAAGATGGACCGTCTCTTGTTGTCACAATGACTGGGGGCATTGTATTGTATTGTATTGTACCCTCTAAACTTATTTTACGGATCCCTTGGCCAAAATTAGTTTCATCTGTTGTTAGTAATATTCATAACACATGTTTTATGTAACATTTTGTATATATTTTGAGATCTGGCCGCGGACACCCTGCAGTACCTCCCTCTTACCACAGACTTTCCTGAAGCAATCAGGATGGAGAGCACCACAGATCTCCTCAGAGGGAGGTTCAATAGATTTATTTTTTCTTTCCCCTAATTGTCATCTGACCCTTTTTGTTGAAGATTTAAAAATTAACCGCACTTTGAGAACCCCTGGTCAATTAGCCACGCCTGTACAGGTCCATGTATCAGGGGGACAGTTAAAACACGCTGAACTCCTTCCTCCTTCCTGTCCATGTCCCGTTTGCACCTCATCTGCTCTGTGAGCCCTGCCTGCCTGCCTGCCTTCCTGCCTGTCTACCTGTACCATGTTACATGGCGTTAGAGCTGTTCATTCACAGCTTTTAATAACTGCTTAATGTTTTCTCTGCTTATTCTTTTACGTGAGTTCCTTTACAGGGACCACCTGGAATCTGTGGTAACACAATCCTTGGGATGAGGTATAGGAAGGGGGGGGACAATGACGCCCGTTGTGGCAGCAACTGGTTGTCAGTCATGTTGGCGGCCACGGGCGCCTGGCCTCACACCTCTCTCCTCCTCTGCCCTCCCTCCCTCGTTCCCTCCCTCCCTAGCTCCCTTTCTCTTCAGAGATGTTTTCACAGGCCAGAACAAACACACGAGGGGGAAAAATGTCTCTGTGTCCAACGTTAGCTCCTTCTGGAGCAGCGAACAGCCTCCTTACACCAACCAGCCTCCTCCTTCAGGAAAAGAGAGCAGGAGAGAGAGGGGGGGAGAAAAAACAGAAGAAAAAAACACTGTTAGTGGGGAATGGAAGATGGTGAGTGTCATTAACACTTGGTTGTGTATGCTCTTGGTCATGGCCTTGGGTCGCAGTATTCACCTCAGATTAGGACTGAGAGATCCAAGATTTAACTCTAAACAGACAGAGATCGTACACTTCAAATCAAATGTTATTTGACACATACACATGTTTAGCAGATGTTATTGCGGGTGTAGCGAAATGCTTGTAAAATACTTAATACTTAATAGAAGGTTGTCTAGTCTCCACAAGTAAGGCTGAAAGAGTGGAGACTAGAACCCAAAGAACATTGGGTAGAGAGAGGGAGGGGTGGGAGACATGGAGAGAGAACAAGAGAAAGAGTATGTTCATTCTTTCATTCTGTCTTCCTGATGTTTAGAACATGCTGTAAATATAACCACAAAGGCCTCAGAGAACAAGCCTCATTCATGAACTTGACCCAAATGAATAATGTGTGAAACTGTAGCCATAGTTTTTACCTTATCAACAGAGCATCAGTTAAATGTAAAGCGACCAGATTTCTGGTCTGAGATTTTCCTATTAAGATACAGGGTGATGTATACAGCCTTGAATTGGTTGGTGTATAAGAATATATGAAACGTGGTGAGCAGCCTTTCTACAAGCATCTATCTCCTGTACAGACCAAAAGCCTGGCGTCTAAGCCTGTGTTTATAGTACAGTGTTGTCTGCTGTTAAAAAAAGATTAATACCACTGTCAGACCTGTTTAACTTTCCCAAAGCTTTTTCCCTCTCAACTAGAGCAGGACTTTTCTCTCAGCGCTGAAAAAAGCAATTACAAAAATATGAGTGCTTTTTCTCCCATTCTTCCCTTCCATCCCTTCACCAACCCCACCCGCCTCGTATGGCAGGATAAGAGGGAGAGGTTTTAACGAAGACCAGATCCCCTTCTCTCCTATCTCTCTCTCCACTCTCTGTCTGTATTGTTCTCTCCCTCTCTCACTCCCATGTCTCTCTTTTCATCTTCTTGCTGATATCTGTCTGTCTTATTCTGCTTCCCCAACCTGCTTCCCCAACCTCTAATTTGGCGATCCTACTCCTCTCTCTCTTTCTCTCTCTCTCGCTCTCTCGCTTTCTCTTTCTCAGGGCTTTATTGGCATGGGAAACATATGTTTACATTGCCAAAGCAAGTGAAATAGATAAACAAAAGTGAAATAAACAACAAAAGAATGAACAGTAAATATTACACTCACAAAAGTTCCAAAGGAATAGAAACATTTCAAATGTCATTATGTCTATATACAGTGTTGTAATGATGTGCAAATAATTACAAGTACAAAAGGGAAAATAAATAAACATAAATATGGGATGTATTTACAATGGTGATTGTTCTTCACTGGTTGCCCTTTTCTTGTGGCAACAGGTCACAAATCTTCCTGCTGTGATGGCACACCATGGTATTTCACCCAATAGATATGGGAGTTTATCAAAATGTAGTTTGTTTTCTAATTCTTTGTGGATCTGTGTGATCTGAGGGAAATATGTGTCTCTAATATGGTCATACATTGGGCAGGAGGTTAGGAAGTGCAGCTCAGTTTCCACATCATTTTGTGGGCAGTGTGCACATAGGCGGTCTTCTCTTGAGAGCCAGGTCTGCCTACGGCGGCCTCTCAATAGCAAGACTATGCTCACTGAGTCTGTACATAGTCAAAGCTTTCCTTAATATTGGGTCAGTCACAGTGGTCAGGTATCCTGCCACTGTGTACTCTCTATTTAGGGCCAAATATAGCATTCTAGTTTTCTCAGTTATTTAGTTAATTCTTTCCAATGTGTCAAGTAATTATCTTTTTGTTTTCTCATGATTTGGTTGGGTCTAATTATGTTGCTGTCCTGTGGCTCTGTGGGGTGTGTTTGTGAACAAAGACCCAGGACCAGCTTGTTTAGGGGACTCTTCTTCAGGTTCATCTCTCTGTAGGTGATGGCTTTGTTATGGAGGGTTTGGGAATCGCTTCCTTTTAGGTGGTTGTAGAATTAAAGGCTCTTTTCTGGATTTTGTTAATTAGCGGGTATCAGCCTAATTCTGCTCTCCATGCATTATTTGGTGTTTTACATTGTACACTGAGGATATTTTTTCATAATTCTGCATGCAGAGTCTCAATTAGGTGTTTTTCCTATTTTTTGTATTCTTGGTTGGTGAGCGGTTCTATAACTGATTCAAGTATTTTTAGTCAGAACCTAATTGGTATGTCAAATTTCATGTTCCTTTTGATGGCATAGAAGGCCCTTCTTGCCTCTCAGATCGTTCACAGCTTTGTGGATGTTAATTGTGGCGCTGATGTTTAGGCCGAGGAATGTATTGTTTTTTGTGAATTCTAGGGCAACGGTGTCAAGATGGAATTTGTACATTTTTTTATTCCTGGAAACTGGACCTTTTTGAAACACCATTATTTTAGTCTTACTGAGATTTACTGTCAGGGCCCAGATCTGACAGAATCTGTGCAAAATATCTAGGTGCTGCTGTAGGCCCTCCTTGGTTGGGGACAAAAGCACCAGATCATCAGCAAACATTAGACATTTGACTTCAAATTCTAGTAGGGTGAGGCCGGGTGCTGCAGCGTGATCTAGTGCCCTCACCAATTGGTTGATGTATAAGTTCATGAGGGTGGGGCTCAAGCTGCATCCCTGTCTCACCCCACGAATCTGGGGAAAGAAATGGGTGTGTTTTTTTGCCAATTTTAACCACACACTTGTTGATTGTGTACATGGATTCGATAATGTTGTATGTATTTCCCCCAACATTGCTTTCCATCAATTTCTATAGCAGACTCTCATTCCAAATTGAGTTAAAATATTTTTGGGAAATCAACAAAGCATGAGAAGACTTTGGCATCGTTTTTGGTTTGTTTGTTTGTCAATTAGGGTGTGCAGGATGAATAGGTGGTCTGTCATACAGTAATTTGGTAAAAAGCCAATTTAACATTTGCTCAGAACATTGCACAGCTTTTTTCATGTCTAAAACCAGACTCGATCGGGTTCAAATCCAGGCTCTGGATGGGCCACTCAAGGACATTCAGAGACTTGTCCCAAAGCCACTCCTGCATTGTCTTCCTGTGTGCTTAGGGTCGTTGTCCTGTTGGAAGGTGAACCGTCACCCCAGTCTGAGGTCCAGAGAGCTCTGGCACAGGTTTTCATCAAGGATCTCTCTGTACTTTGCTCCATTCATCTTTCCCTCGATCCTGACCTCTCCCAGTCCCTGCTACTGAAAAACATCCCCACAGCATGATGCTGCCACCACCATGCTTCACTGTAAGGATGGTATTGGCCAGGTGATGAGTGGTGCCTGGTTTCCTACAGACGTGACGCTTGGCATTCAGGCCAAAGAGTTCAATCTTGGTTTCATCAGACCAGCGAATCTTGTTTCTCATCGTCTGAGAGTCTTTAGATGTCCTTTGGCAAACTCTAAGGGGGCTGTCATGTGCCTTTTACTGAGGAGTGGCTTCCGTCTGGCCACTCTACCATAAAGGCCTGATTGGTGGAGTGCTGCAGAGCTTGTTGCCCTTCTGGAAGATTCTCCCATCTCCACAGAGGAACTCTGGAGCTCTGTCAGAGTGACCATCGGGTTCTTGGTCACCTCCCTGACCATGTCCCTTCTCCCCCGATTGCTCAGATTGGCCAGGCGGCCAGCTCTAGGAAGCATCTTAGTGGTTCCAAACTTCTTGTGTTCTTATGGAGATTCAATGCTGCAGATATTTTTTTGGTACCCTTCCCCAGTTCTGTGCCTCGACACAATCCTGTCTCAGAGCTCTACAGACAATTCCTTCGACCTTATGGCTTGTTTTTTGCTCGGACATGCTCTGTCAACTGTGGGACCTTATATAGAGAGGTATGTGCCTTTCCAAATCATGTCCAATGAATTGAATATACCACAGGTGGACTCCAATCAAGTTGTAGAAACATCTCAAGGATGATCAATGGAAACAGGATGCACCTGAGCTCAATTTCGAGTCTCATAGCAAAGGGTCTGAATACTTTATTGTTATTTTTTTATATATACCTGTTTTTGCTTCGTCATAATGGGGTATCGTGTATAGATTGAGGGAAACATTTTTTTTAATCAATTTTAGAATGTGGCTGTAATGTAACAAAACGTGAAGGGGTCTGAATACTTTCCGAATGCACTGTAATTGGAGAATCCAGTGGGTTCTGGTAATCTTTAATAGTTGATTCTAAGATTTGTATTTGATCATGTACAGTATATCACAAAAGTAAGTACACCCCTCACATTTTTGTAAATATTTGAGTATGTCTTTCCATGTGACAACGCTGAAGAAATGACACTTTGCTACAATGTAAAGTAGTGAGTGTACAGCTTGTATAACAGTGTAAATTTGCTGTCCCCTCAAAATAACTCAACACACAGCCATTCATGTCTAAACCGCTGGCAACAAAAGTGAGTACCCCCCCTAAGTGAAAATGTACAAATTGGGCCCAATTAGCCATTTTCCCTCCCCGGTGTCATGTGACTCGTTAGTTTGATGGTCTGGGTTCCTGCTCTTTAGGCCAAGGACAGATGACCTCAGACCTTGTATATTCCAGGATGAGATAGTAAAATCTTTGTGTTCCGTAGTGTCTAGTGTTGTTTTTGTATGGTTTAGGCCCGGACCATCACAGTAGGTGTGAACAGAGCATGTTGAGCATCTGATACATATCTCTTAGGTTGCAGGACGGGGCTTGGTCGGGTGTAATAGTGGGGGTTGGGCCTGTTGCTCTGCTCACGGCCTGGGCATATGTCCTGCTGTCATGTTGAGGTCTTTGCTGCAGCGTCGGGGGACAGAAGGGGCATAAGGGGGGCCTATATAGGGTCTCTCTCTTGTAAACTGTCATACACTGACACAAAGACACACACACATAGTTTATGACTCTGTTGACATGAAACGTATTATAACATTACACATTACATTTTTTTTCAATTGCTTTGGTGCTATTTTCTAAGTATGTGGTGACTTCAAAACTCCTAGTATAAAACTCCAAACTGGTAACAACGCAGCAAAACTCATATTCAAAACTTTTATTGTGCATTCTTTTTGTTTTAAGACATCTTTCACCACACAATTATTGATCCAAAATATATGTTTACTGTGAAATACCATGAAAACATTGATTTAATAACAAAAACACAACATAATGATATCTTTAGTTATTTTAACCAGTTAATCCAAGGCAAAACATTCTAAAATACATGTTTCAAAATTGCCTTTTGAATGCACTATATTACAGTACTGTAAATTACAATACATTACACTGTTTTCACATTAGGCAATACACTTGTACTACCCATTAAAATGTACTGAATCACATTTCCATCATTTCTATCCTATATGTTATCGAAGGTGAGATTATCGAAGATATCTTTTACAATCATTGATGCAAAAAATTCATTAATTGTTGAGATGTACTTTAATAAAATGAAATAAATGACGAAAAAAAAACAATGTTTAGCAGGCTCTATCAAACCTGTCTTGAGCATTTGGCCATAGGTTATCATCTACAACGGAGTAAATGTCCTCATTGTTCATGCATCTAGGGAAAAACCTTTTGGTATGGTGAATTCAAGCCTGACAGATGGAAATCAAGACATGCCCCATCCATTGTAACGTAGATGCAGGGAGTCAGGAAACAAGGGCAGTGTGAGTTTAATGATAACGAACTTGGAACGAACAAGGAAACATAAACAATACTACCTGATGACTGACAGAACAGAGTGCTAGATAAATGGTAAGTAATCAAGGTAGTAATGAAGTCCAGGTGTGACTGATAATGGGGAGCAGGTGTGTGTAATAATGGGTTGCCAGGACCGGTGGTTAGTACCCCAGCGCCGTCGAGCGCTGGAGCAGGGGAGCGGAAGTAGATGTGACATCAATGGTCTAAAGGAGGATGGTAGTCTCATCGGGATGGCAATCAATCATCTTCCACCTGTATTGTAATAGTGTCATGTATTTTACAGTATTGTATTGTAATATTCATATGTGTCAACATAGTGAAATGTAATTGGTTGCATTCTACGGTTATACCATACTGTGCTATGATTGGTTAAGACCACCCAGGTTGTGAGGTCATTGCAGTTGATCATGGCTGGAGATACATGAACATGTCAGTTATAACTAGCTAATAAACAGTTATGTTTTTTAAAGATCCTGTCCTGCTGCATTTTATTATTTTGTACAAAGCGTGAAAAACAAGACACATATGTATAGTAGTGGTCCTGTACGTGGCTCAGTTCATAAGAGCATGGCACTAGCAACACCAGAGTTGGGATTTCCATTCCCACTGGGACCACATACCAAAATGTGTGGACTCACTGTTGTCACTTTGGATAATGTGTCTGTTAAGTATACTGAACAAAAATATAAACGCAACATGTAAAGTGTTGGTCCTATGTTTCACGAGCTGAAATAAAAGATCCCTGAAATGTTCCATATGCACAAAAAGCTTATTTCTGTCAAATTTTGTGCACACATTTTTACATCCCTGTTGGTGAGCATTCTCCTTTGCCAAGATAATCCATCCACCTGACAGGTGTGATTAATCATCATGATCATTACACAGGTTAACCTTGTGCTGGGGACTATAAAAGGCCACTCTAAAATTAGCAGTTTTGTCACACAATGTCACAGATGTCTCAAGTTTTGAGGGAGCGTGCAATTGGCATGCTGACCGCAGGTGTGCCCACCTGAGCTGTTGCCAGAGAATTTAATGTTAATTTCTCTACCATAAGCCACCTCCAACGTCGTTTTAGAGAATTTTGTAGTACGTCCAACTGGCCTCACAACCGCAGATCACGTCTAACAACGCCAGCCCAGGACCTCCACATCCAGCTTTTTCACCTGCATCTTACATTTACTGTGAAGTAAAATCACAATATTCATCATCATAATAGTACATTACAGTATATATCATATATGTTTCTACTCTACACAGACACGGTACATTATGTAGTTCTCGAACTCTGTAGTAGACAAACCAGTTTAAAATCTATAGGTTTACCAAAGTGATGATCAATTAAGAGCAGTCAAATTAAGTAATCATACAATTTATTTTAACAAATGAGAAGACAATCATATCAAAAGTAATGTGAGCATTGCATTGTGAAAGGCAATTACTTTATATGAACTTGTATTGCAATGTGAAACATGTATTTTTAAATTAAACATTTATTAAGTTTTGTGAAAAAGTGACTGTAATTAACATGTAGGATCTTAATTAGATCACTCTTTTCTTTCTGAGAATGTTCCTGCACAGCAGGAAAAGCAAACGTGTAGTGTATTCGAGATGATTTAAAAAGGCTTCTAAAGTTTGTAATTACCACTTTAAAATGTAAGACTTGATTTGCCCTAAAGAAACATTTATCAAACCCTAAAACAAATGTCCATTAATTGTAATCCACATAATAATCCACATTTCCTGTTTCTGCAGGATTATTTTACTGCTATAGCAAACTGACTCAAATTAAGATCCTACATCTGTAGTCATGTACTCAATTGTGTTGTACTTAGTCAATGCTTAGAGTTTTGAAACAACTGCCTTTTTGATGATCTGTTTTGAGTTTTGTACGGAGAGTTGAAACGGTAATGCTTGATTACAAAGCTCTTTTTGAAATAGTCTAAATTGCACCTTTATTTAGATGTACATACAGTTACAGTTGAAGTCAGAAGTTTACATACACCTTAGCCAAATACATTTAAACTCAGTTTTTCACAATTCCTGACATTTAATCCTAGTAAAAATTCACTGTCTTTGGTCAGTTAGGATCACCACTTTATTTTAAGAATGAGAAATGTCAGAATAATAGTAGAGAGAATGATTTATTTCAGCTTTTATTTCTTTCATCACATACCCAGTGGGTCAGAAGTTTACATTCAGTCAATTAATATTTGGTAGCATTGACTTTAAATTGTTTATCTTGGGTCAAACGTTTCGGGTAGCCTTCCACAAGCTTCCCACAATAAGTTGGGTGAATTTTGGCCCATTCCTCCTGACAGAGCTGGTGTAACTGAGTCAGGTTTGTAGGCCTCCTTCCTCTCACACCCCTTTTCAGTTCTGCCCACATATTTTCTATAGGGTTGAGGTTTTGGGCTTTGTGATGGCCAGTCCAATACCTTGACTTTGTTGTTCTTAAGCCATTTTTGCCACAACTTTGGAAGTATGCTTGGGGTCATTGTCCATTTGGAAGACCCATTTGCGACCAAGCTTTAACTTCCTGACTGATGTCTTGAGATGTTGTTTTAACCTGTCTAGGATCAGCGTGGCGCTAGCGGCACACCCCCCCCCCCCCCCACTGAAAAACCAGTGCCGCGAAATTCAAAAAAAATATTTTTTTAAAATATTTAACTTTCACACATTAAAGTCCAATACAGCTAATGAAAGACACAGATCTTGTGAATCCAGTCAACATTTCCGATTTTTAAAATGTTTTACAGGGAAGACACAATATGTAAAGATGTACATCTATTACCTAAAAACACATTAGCATAATCCACCATCTTTTATTTGTCCACCAACACCAGTAGCCATCACCAATTCGGCTAAACTAAGATATTTATAGCCCCTAACCAACAAAAAAACTCATTAGATGACAGTCTGATAACATATTTATGGTATGGGATAGGTTTTGTTAGAAAAAAGTGCATATTTCAGGTAGATGGCATAGTTTACAATTGCACCCACCATCACAAATGGACTAGAATAATTACAATGAGCAACGTGTTTACCTAACTACTAATCATCAAACATTTCGTAAAAATACACAGCATACACGAATCGAAAGACACAGATCCTGTGAATACAGACAATATTTCAGATTTTCTAAGTGTCTTACAGCGAAAACACAATAAATCGTTATATTAGCATAGCACATAGCACATAGCAGCCCAGCATTGATTCTAGCCAAAGTGGGCGATAACGTCAACATCGCCAAAAATATATTAATTTTTTCACTAACCTTCTCAGAATTCTTCAGATGACACTCCTGTAACATCATATTACACAATCCATATAGAGTTTGATCGAAAATGTTTATATTTAGCCACCAAAATCATGGTTAGACAATGTGAAATGTAGCTCAGCTGGTCAGAAAATGTCCTTGCGCCACTTAGACAGTGATCTACTCTTATACATAAATACTCATAAACGTGACTAAAAAATATAGGGTGGACAGGGATTGATAGACAATTTAATTCTTAATACAATTGCGTTATTACATTTTTTAATTTATCCTTACTTTTCAATACAGTTTGCGCCAAGCGAAGCTACGTCAAAAAACATGGCGTCCTAAGCCACTAAAATGTTTCGACAGAAACACGATTTATCATAATAAAAATGTCCTACCTTGAGCTGTTCTTCCATCAGTATCTTGGGCAAAGGATCCTTTCTTGGGAGAAATCGTCTTTTGGTGGAAAGCTGTCCTCTTGCCATGTGGAAATGTCAACTGCGTTCGGGATGAACTGAAAAGCGTGCCCAACTTTTCACATCGTTGCAAAAATAAATGTCCCAAAATCGCACTAAACGGATATAAATTGCTATAAAACGCCTTAAATTAACTACCTTATGATGTTTTTAACTCCTAAAACGAGTGAAAAGATGACCGGAGAAATATAACAGGCTAAACTAACGCTTGGAACAGGTGCGCGCCGGTGTCCTCTAGGCTCATGACGCAGCTCCCAAAGAATGACTAGCTTCAGGGTTTTTTCATTTGTAGGGCCTGTGAACGAGCAATCGACCCCGTTGGAATCGTCATCACGTAAAGGCATCCAGGGGAAGACGTAAGAAGTGTCCGTATAGTCATAGCAACGACAGTGCCCTTTTAAATGACTTCAGAAGAGTGGCCAACATTTCTCAAATCTGACTCCATGTCAGGGAAATTGCTGTAGAATGGGCTCTGTTCCACTTAGAGACAAAATTTCAACTCCTATAGAAACTATAGACTGTTTTCTATCCAATAATAATAATAATATGCATATTGTACGATCAAGGATTTTGTGGGAAGCCGTTTAAAAAATTAGCCAAATTAGCATAAATAGTCTAAACAGCGCCCCCATCCCCAACAGGTTTTAATATATCCACATAATTTTCCTGCCTCATGATGCCATCTATTTTGTGAAGTGCACCAGTCCATCCTGCAGCAAAGCACCCCCACAACATGATGCTGCCACCCCCAGTCATTATGGCCAAACAGTTCTGTTTTTTCGAGACCAGAGGACATTTCTCATCAGCCCTTTCTCCAAAAAGTACGAGCTTTGTCCCCATGTGCAGTTGCAAACCGTAGTCTGTCTTTTTTATGGCGGTTTTGGAGCAGTGGCTTCTTCCTTGCTGAGCGGCCTTTCAGGTTATGTCGATATAGGACTCGTTTTACTGTGGATATAGATACTTTTGCACCTGTTTCCTCCAGCATCTTCACAAGGTCCTTTGCTGTTGTTCTGGGATTGATTAGCATTTTTCGCACCAAAGTACGTTCATCTCTAGGAGACAGAACGCGTCTCCTTCCTGAGCGGTATGACGGCTGCGTACTATTGTTTGTACAGATGAATGTTGTACCTTCAGGCGTTTGGAAATTGCTCCCAAGGATGAACCAGACTTGTGGAGGTCAACAATGTTTTCTCTGAGGTCTTGGCTGATTTATTTTGATTTTCCCATGATGTCAAGCAAAGAGGCACTGAGTTTGAAGGTAGGCCTTGAAATACATCCACAGGTACACCTCCAATTGACTCAAATGATGTCAATTATCCTATCAGAAGCTTCTAAAGCCATGACATCATTTTCTGGGATTTTCCAAGCTATTTAAAGGCACAGTCAACTTAAACTTCTGACCCACTGGAATTGTGATACAGTGAATTATAAGTGAAATAATCTGTCTCTAAACAATTGTTGGAAAAATAACTTGTGTCATGCACAAAGTAGATGTCCTAAACGACTTGCCAAAACTATAGTTTGTTTACAAGAAATTTGTGGAATGGTTGAAAAAATAGTTTTATTGACTCCAACCGAAGTGTATGTAAACTTCCAACTTCAACTTTATGCTATATAAGAGTCAATTAGTTAGCCAGTAAAATG
>NC_074678.1:36057557-36187557 GCF_029448725.1 Salvelinus fontinalis
ACAGTACTACTGCCAAGAGATGAGCTATAGGTGTACCTACCATAGGAATCCCCTCAAAGCCTACCATTGACTATGTACAGACCCAGTGTCCGACAGAGCTGCACGAGTTGTGACCCGTTTTTGTTGGTTATGTTGTCATAGTTGTGCCTAGGGGGGCATATGGGGGAGGGAATGATATCACCTCCAGGTAGGTGTTTGTCCCCCTGTGTGCTGAGAGTGTCCGGTTCTTCTCCAGTTGTGCCATTTAGATCACCACAGACTAGTACATGTCCCTGGGCCTGTAAATGGTTGATCTCCCCCTCTAGGCTGGAGAAGCTGTCATCATTAACGTATGGGGGGATATAGGAGGTACACATGAAGACAATGTTGAGATAATTTCCTTATTAATTTCTAGCCAGATTTAAAATGTTCCTGTTTTAACTAATTTGGCTTAGGTCTGCTCTATACCAAATTAGCATACCCCTGAGTCTCTTCCCTGTTTCACACCTGGTAGTTTGGTGGATGGGACTACCAGCTCTCTGTAACCTAGAGGGCAACCAGTGGGTCTGGCTTCCTACTCTTAAGCCAAAGGCAGATGACCTCAGACCTTGTATATTCCAGGATGAGATAGTAAAAGCTTTGTGTTCCGTAGTGTCTAGTGTTGTTTTTGTGTGGTTTAGTCCCGGACCATCACAGTAGGTGTGAGCAGAGCATGTTGAGCATCTGATACATATCTCTTAGGTTGCAGGATGGGGCTTGGTCGGGTGTAATAGTGGGGGTTGGGCCTGTTGCTCTGCTCACAGCCTGGGCATATGTACTGCTGTCATGTTGAGGTCCTTGCTGCAGGGGTGGGGGGCATGGGGGTGGGGGGCATAAGTCTGATATGGGTGGGCCTATAAAGGGTGTGGCCAGGTTTGCTTGGGGTGGTCTTAGCTAGTTGGTGTGGTCTTAGCTAGTTGGGGTGTGGCTGGTGTAACTGTGGTCTGGGTGTAGGTCCTCTTGGCGTGGGTTCTCTCGGTGCAGGTCCTTCGGGAGGGGGTCTCGCTGGTCTGGGCGGGGTGTCCGTTGCTCTGGTTCTCCTGTGTGAGGTGCTGGGGCTACGGTTGAGGGTGATGTCCTTCAGGGTCCTGGCAAAAGTTGGGATTGCTGCCTTGTAGAGGTGGACCTGGTCATAAATGCTGTTCAAGTCCAGGGTGGAGTGGTGGGCCAGGTAGACATTAGGTTTTGAGGTACAGTCTGGGTTCTGTGTTGTGGTCCGGGTCTGAGGTGGGCTGTTCTGCTGGCTTCTCTGGGGGAGTGTCCTGCTCTCTGTCACACCTCAGCTTTCTCACCTCCTCCTTCACTGCTGTTAGCTGTGACGTGTTCCTCTCCCTCCTCCTTCACTGCTGTTAGCTGTGATGTGTTCGTCTCCCTCCTCCTTCACTGCTGTTAGCTGTGATGTGTTCCTCTCCCTCCTCCTTCACTGCTGTTAGCTGTGATGTGTTCCTCTCCCTCCAATTTCACTGCTGTTAGCTGTGATGTGTTCCTCTCCCTCCTCCTTCACTGCTGTTAGCTGTGATGTGTTCCTCTCCCTCCTCCTTCACTGCTGTTAGCTGTGATGTGTTCCTCTCCCTCCTCCTTCACTGCTGTTAACTGTGATGTGTTCCTCTCCCTCCTCCTTCACTGCTGTTAGCTGTGATGTGTTCCTCTCCCTCCTCCTTCACTGCTGTTAGCTGTGATGTGTTCCTCTCCCTCCTCCTTCACTGCTGTTAGCTGTGATGTGTTCCTCTCCCTCCTCCTTCACTGCTTTTAGCTGTGATGTGTTCCTCTCTCTCCTCCTTTACTGCTCTTAGCTGCCATGTGTTCCTCTCCATCCTCCTTCACTGCTGTTAGCTCTGCCATGTGTTCCTCTCTCTCTCTCCTCTTTAAGTTCTCTCACGTCAGTCCGTAGAGCTGTCTCCAGCTCTGTGAATGTCTGTCTCCAGCTCTGTGAATGTATCCCTCTCAATTATGGAGGAGCAGTGCAGTTGTAGGACCTAGGTGTGGGGGGTTACTATCCTCATCTGCAGGACAGTTTGAAGAGGTGTGATCAGACTCACTCAGGATGGGGGAGTCGTCACAGAGAGAGAGCTTTTCCTGCTGTGCTCTCTCTTTGATCCTGTAAAAGTCCTGCTGGAACTGCATGAGGATACCGTCTCTCTCTCTCTCTCTCTCTCTCTCTCTCTCTCTCTCTCTCTCTCTCTCTCTCTCTCTCTCTCTCTCTCTCTCTCTCTCTCTCTCTCTCTCTCTCTCTCTCTCTCTCTCTCTCTCTCTCTCTCTCTCTCTCTCTCTCTCTCTCTCTCTCTCTCTCTCTCTCTCTCTCTCTCTCTCTCTCTCTCCCCACAAACTGTCCCTCTCTTTATAAGTAGGCATGTTATTCTTGTCTTACCCTCCTCCCCCCCTTCAATCACCCTAGAAACACACTTTCTATCGCTCCATTACTTCTCTCTCCCCCAGTAGACAGGCCTATATTGTTCAGGCAGTGTGAGGGGCAGCCTGGTCAGGACCTCAGAGACCCCAGGTCCAGACAGATCATCTGAGAGGGGAGGGAGGGGCCATGGCTAGGGCACTTCCTGTTTCCTGTTCCCAGCTACCCTTGCAAGAGTCTGTCTGAAGTTTGGTCTCCACTGGCAGGTCTGGCGCAGGTCTGGCTGATAAAGTTTGTGGTTTGTGTAAATCATGTCTGTTCCCAATGGGGATGCAGTGGTTTAGACTTTTCCCCCACTTCTACACACACACACACACACACACACACACACACACACACACACACACACACACACACACACACACACACACACACACACACACACACACACACACACACACACACACACACACACACACACACACACACACAACGACCCTCAACACCTCTGAAGGGAGACCGCTGAGGGAGACCTTACTGCTAGAGAAGCAAAACACTCAAACATACACACTCACACATACACACTCATAGACACTCAGTGGCTTTGCTTCTCTAGCAGTAAGGTCTCCATCGCTGAGGGTTCAGAGGGGTTGAGGGTCATTCTATGAGGGGTTGAGGGCCGTGGTGTGTGTGTGTGTGTGTGTGTGTGCGTGTGCGTGTGCGTGTGCGTGTGTGTGTGTGTGTGTGTGTGTGTGTGTGTGTGTGTGTGTGTGTGTGTGTGTGTGTGTGTGTGTGTGTGTGTGTGTGTGTGTGTGTGTGTGTGTGTGACAACCCCACGGTTAAAGAGGCCAGTGATTGATTAGAGGGGTATTTGGGTGGTGGGTAACCCTCGGGCAGCCACCTCTCATGAATAAGCCTGTTTCACAGACTCCACTAACTAACGTAGCCAATACCTCTGTTAACCATGAACAAAAGGTTTGATCTGGCTTTGACCCTCTCATTCTGGCTCCTATTCCACCATAGTGCTCCATCTCTCTGAGCATCTGAGCTTGTAATATGACTCTGACTCACATTTCACAACTACATCCACTTCAGCCACAATATGTCCATACTTTCCCTTTGTGCTGTTGTAGGAAACAGCTCCACTGGTTGTAGTAAAGAGCCAGTCTGGATGTGTCCTAGAGTGATGTAACAGAACTGTCACAGTCCTTCTAAGGTTGTAATGTAGAGCCCTGTTGACTAGCTGACGTCTCTCCGTACTAAAGGTTGTGGCTTGGATTTCCATGGTCATCATGTCTTTGTAGCTCTAATTTTGTTGCATTAACATAAGGGATGTTTTGGTATTCTAAAACATCTGGAAATAGTTGAATAGGTCTTTTCACTAGAGGTCTGTCTGAACACAATGGGATTCTTTGTCATGTAGGACAACAGCAGGGGCAATGGTAGTGTACTCTGACTTTAAAGGGGTACAAAACAACAGGAGGGCAAAGATGGTACCCTCTACACTGTAAATGGTGAATGCAGTGAACCCACAGCTGAGTATGTATGCTGACACAGAGGCCCAGGTCAGACATGATGCCTGACTCTGGGCCAGGCATCGGCTTATCTGTGGGCTCCTGCTCCCACCTGGGACTAAGTCTATTAGACCACAACACAAAGACTCTCCACCTGTTGCCTTACTTACCTGTAGCCTTACAAAAATGTATGCACGTCACTCAACACTGTAAGTCGCACTGAATAAGAGTGTCTGCTAAATGCCAAAAATAATTAAATATTAGAGGGATCAGATGACAGACCTGAGAGAGAGTGAGAGAGAAAGATAAGGAGAAAGGATTTAGATTTAGGATTTAACATCAGAGACACAAGTGAGGTTGAGACAACTGATTCAATGCTGAGCTTTAGTGCTGTGTACTCATCTGAGATCATCTGCCATTGTTTTATTTTTCTCTTTGTCATGCCTTCATGTTACTGCATTATAATACTTTCACATCACTGGGTTATTGAGGTCGTGCCCATGAATCAAGAGGATACATTAGATGTCTGCGGTTTGCTTTATCTTCTCCAGATGTTCAGATTAACAGAGATGTATTCAGTCGTGATCCACGTTAATTCAGATAGGATGTGTTCTGTAGACTTAAGCTAGCCTCTAGCCTGGATACGTAGGGACAGAGCAGCCAAGATTGTTTAACTTAGCTAAACCTCAGGCCCAAAAGTGTCCTTCAGGCCAGCACCAGTCTCCCCTCTTACCCTCCCTCCCCCTTTCTCCCTCCCTCCCTCTTTCTCCTCTCTCCCTCCCTCTCTCCATTTACCCCCCTTGAGTTTTTGCCAGGCCTTGAACAGAGTTTTCCATTTGAACAACACAGAAGGGCAGACACGTGTTCTGAGAGCAATAACTGTAAATATGAATGAAAGCTCTGAGAGGTTCTTTCTCTGCCCTGTTTTCAGGGTGAATGATGCCTTACTCCCATTTGCTTTAAGAGGACGGGGGGCCTATAAATTCACGTTTATTCGGTGATCACCACTGTATCCTCTGGACTCTGTTGGAGCAGCAGCCTCAGCCCTACAAGCCTCCTCCTGTGTCTGTGTCTGAGCAACGCTGGTTTTACAACCCTGCATGGACACCCTTTACTCATGGACTATTTTTAGGTTTCTTTCTTTTCTTTTAATGACGACAGTTAATATTCTGTTAATTTAGCAAACCTTTCTTTCTCCCTCATAGAAAGGTCAAATATCTACTGTAGGACCCAGACACAACTGTTTCTGTACATGAAAGACAGTTACAGTCTTAGACCCCAGAAAAGGCCTTTCTCTTTCTCCGATAGACAATTTGGTAGAAAGGGGATGATTTATACAGACGGACTGCTCCAAGGCTGATACGGTGCGACAGTGTTTTCCTTCCCTGTGATCTATGCCTTGAGTGAGTGACTGCTAATGGCTCTTGTTAAGGATGAACTCCTCTACCCAAAGAAGTCCCGCTTCATGTTTAACATGTGTCTTCTTGTTCTCTAAGTACCCGCTTCATGTTTAACATGCGTCTTCTTGTTCTCTAAGTTCCCGCTTCATGTTTAACATGTGTCTTCTTGTTCTGTAAGTACCCGCTTCATGTTTAAAATGCGTCTTCTTGTTCTCTAAGTACCCGCTTCATGTTTAACATGCGTCTTCTTGTTCTCTAAGTACCCGCTTCATGTTTAACATGCGTCTTCTTGTTCTCTAAGTTCCCGCTTCATGTTTAACATGTGTCTTCTTGTTCTGTAAGTTCCCGCTTCATGTTTAACATGTGTCTTCTTGTTCTCTAAGTTCCCGCTTCATGTTTAACATGCGTCTTCTTGTTCTGTAAGTACCCGCTTCATGTTTAACATGTGTCTTCTTGTTCTCTAAGTACCCGCTTCATGTTTAACATGTGTCTTCTTGTTCTCTAAGTACCCGCATCATGTTTAACATGCGTCTTCTTGTTCTCTAAGTACCCGCTTCACCGCCTTGTTGATCCAAACATGTGTTCTCATGTTCCTGTATGTACACGTCTTTTGTCTGTGATCTGTGATCTACTACACATTGGGGTGTAAATCAACCAGTTGAATAGCTGTCATTCTTACAGTACCTTGGTTGCTCTCAGCGAATCCTTTCTTCCTCTTCTTGTTTATAATTGTTCCTACTTTTCCTGTTATTACTCCACAACAGTTTCTATGTGATGTTTTGGTTCCTAGCTAAAGGACAGGGAGAGTGGGTTGGAAGGAGAAGCAGGCGGTTGGTTTGGCATGGCAGACCCAGGGCCCTTCATGATGAGCCCTAACAACAGTGTTTGTTTTAGAGGCTTGCGCTCTAGTCTACCACACCGTCTGGAGGGAGTCTTTCCAGCCCGCCCTCCTTTTCTTCCACTCTCTCATCTTTATCTATCTTACATCCTCCCTGCTTCTCTCTGCCAGCTCTGTTTGTTTTTAAGGTATCTGTATACATGACGGGTCAGTGGAGACAAAAAAAAACACTGTTTTCTTGAAGTACCTCTCTCTTTTCCCCTCTCTCTCTGTTTTTCTCTTTCTCACACACACAGTCTCTCGCTCTCTCGCTCCTTCTCTCTTTCTCTCTCCCTCCCTCTCTCTCTGAGTTGTAATGGACTCCTACCAGTCTGACCCTGAGCTCCCTGTGTTTAGTAAATCAGCGAGCTGAGCGTCTGTAAACACGACCAGGATTTGTGGATGGAGCTCTTTTGACTTCCCCTCTGACTCTCTCAAAACTTTCCCCAACATTTTTTTATTTTCTAAAATCTCAGCTAACGAATTCCAGGTTGGCGGATTCTGTTGCAGATCTGCATCTTGTTCCTTGCTGATTCCTCCAACCGGGATGTGATTTTACTAGGTCAGAGGTCACAGTGAAGAGTGATGGGATTGGGGTGGGTCTCTGTCTCTCTCCACATCCTAATCCTTTCCTGTCCCTGAGGACTGAGAAGGGGAGGGATGAGGAAGCACTAGTCTCACCTGATCTGATGGACATAATACTATCCCCATACCTGCTGTGATGACTACTGTAATGTTGATGGACATGTCCATCACTTCCACTGGCATCTATTTTCCGTCCCTCGCCTCTCGCTCCCTCCTTTCCTCTCTGCTTCCTCTTACCTCTCTCTCTGAGAGAATAGCAGCACTAAGTCCTTTTCTCTCTCTGTCCCCTGCTCCCCTGCTCTGTGACAGAGACCTGTATTGTTCTAGTCAGGGTAACATGAGGACTCATGAGGGGTCCTTTCTCCATTGTGTTCTAATGAAGTCCCTCAGTGGCCCTGTTCTCTATCCGTTCTCTATGTGGTCACGGGCCACTGGGATCCACAGACCTGGCCGACCCCAGCCACTGGCGGCCATTTTGTTTCCATTGTCACTGAGGTATCATTACACAGGCACCCACACATACAGTTCAGATGTCTTCATGGGGTTTGGCACTCACGTCTCTCTGGCTTATCTTGTTTAATGTGACCGGCTCACAACAACACAGTAGCTGTACACATGCAATGTTTTTTTTTTTATTGTTTATTGCACTGAAAAAATTAAACCCGTCACATAAAAACACATTGCATGAAGATAAGAGGAATGCACACAATCTCAAAGTGGAAGATAATGATAAACAGAGCGGTTTTTCTATGTCTCGATCTTCTTCTCAAACCTTAAAAGCTTTGTTTTGAGTTGGAAACCCAATCACTGGAGAAGAGTCGTCTCGACTGTCCTTTCTCTCTCTCAGTGGTTCTTTCACTTGGGCCTTGAGAAGCTTGGAGATACTTGTAGAGGTTTGTAGAGGAGAGTAGAGGAGAGGTTTGGAGATGATTGCTGTTCTGGTTAGTGTTTATTGGCTTATTTCACTGTAGAGCCTCTAGCCCTGCTCACTATACCATATCCAACCTTTCAGTTCCACCACCCACATATGCGATGACATCACCTGGTTTCAATGATGTTTCTAGAGACAATATCTCTCTCATCATCACTCAATACCTAGGTTTACCTCCACTGTATTCACATCCTACCATACCTTTGTCTGTACATTATTCCTTGAAGCTATTTTATCGCCCCCAGAAACTTCCTTTTACTCTCTGTTCTAGACGTTCTAGACGACCAATTCTCATAGCTTTTAGCCGTACCCTTATCCTACTCCTCCTCTGTTCCTCTGGTGATGTAGAGGTGAATCCAGGCCCTGCAGTACCTAGCTCCACTCCTATTCCCCAGGCGCTCTCTTTTGATGACTTCTGTAACCGTAATAGCCTTGGTTTCATGCATGTTAACATTAGAAGCCTCCTCCCTAAGTGTGTTTTGTTCACTGCTTTAGCACACTCTGCCAACCCAGATGTTTTAGCCGTGTCTGAATCCTGGCTTAGGAAGACCACCAAAAATTCTGACATTTTCATCCCTAACTACAAGATTTTCAGACAAGATAGAACGACCAAAGGGGGCGGTGTTGCAATCTACTGCAGAGATAGCCTGCAGAGTTCTGTTTTACTATCCAGGTCTGTTCCCAAACAATTTGAACTTCTACTTTTAAAAATCCCCCTCTCTAAAAACAAGTCTCTCACCGTTGCCGCCCGCTATAGACCACCCTCTGCCCCCAGCTGTGCTCTGGACACCATATGTGAACTGATTGCCCCCCATCTATTTTCAGAGCTCATGCTGCTAGGCGACCTAAATTGGAACATGCTTAACACCCCAGCCATCCTACAATCTAAGCTTGATGCCCTCAATCTCACACAAATTATCAAGGAACCTACCAGATACCACCCCAATTCCGTAAACACGGGTACCCTCATAGATATCATCCTAACCAACTTGCCCTCCAAATACACCTCTGCTGTTTTCAACCAAGATCTCAGCGATCACTGCCTCATTGCCTGCATCCGTAATGGGTCAGTGGTCAAACGACCTCCACTCATCACTGTCAAACGCTCCCTGAAACACTTCAGCGAGCAGGCCTTTCTAATCGACCTGGCCGAGGTATCCTGTCAGTAGAGGATGCCTGGATATTTTTTTTAAATGCCTTCCTCACCATCTTGAATAAGCATGCCCCATTCAAGAAATTTAGAACCAGGAACAGATATAGCCCTTGGTTCTCTCCTGACCTGACTGCCCTTAACCAACAAAAAAACATCCTATGGCGTTCTGCATTAGCATCGAACAGCCCCCGTGATATGCAACTTTTCAGGGAAGCTAGAAACCGATATACACAGGCAGTTAGAAAAGCCAAGGCTAGCTTTTTCAAGCAGAAATTTGCTTCCTGCAACACAAACTCAAAAAAGTTCTGGGACACTGTAAAGTCCATGGAGAATAAGAACACCTCCTCCCAGCTTCCAACTGCACTGAAGATAGGAAACACTGTCACCACCGACAAATCCACTATAATTGAGAATTTCAATAAGCATTTTTCTACGGCTGGCCATGCTTTCCACCTGGCTACCCCTACCCCGGTCAACAGCACTGCCCTCCCCTCTGCTACTCGCCCATGCCTTCCCCATTTCTCTTTCTCCCAAATACAGTCAGCTGATGTTCTGAAAGAGCTGCAAAATCTGGACCCTTACAAATCAGCCGGGCTAGATAATCTGGACCCTTTCTTTCTAAAACTGTCTGCTGAAATTGTTGCCACCCCTATTACTAGCCTTTTCAACCTCTCTTTCGTGTCGTCTAAGATTCCCAAAGATTGGAAAGCAGCTGCGGTTATCCCCCTCTTCAAAGGGGGGGACTCTCTTGACCCAAACACCTACAGACCTATATCTATCCTACCCTGCCTTTCTAAGGTCTTCGAAAGCCAAGTCAACAAACAGATTACCGACCATTTCGAATCCCACCATACCTTCTCCGATATGCAATCTGGTTTCAGAGCTGGTCATGGGTGCACCACAGCCACGCTCAAGGTCATAAACGATATCTTAACCGCCATCGATAGGAAACAATACTGTGCAGCCGTATTCATTGACCTGGCCAAGGTTTTTGACTCTGTCAATCACCACATCCTCATCGGCAGACTCGACAGCCTTGGTTTCTCTAATGATTGCCTCGCCTGGTTCACCAACTACTTCTCTGATCGAGTTCAGTGTGTCAAATCGGAGGGTCTGTTGTCCGGGCCTCTGGCAGTCTCTATGGGGGTGCCACAGGGTTCAATTCTTGGACCGACTCTCTTCTCTGTATACATCAATGATTTCGCTCTTGCTGCTGGTGAGTCTCTGATCCACCTCTACGCAGACGACACTATTCTGTATACTTCTGGGCCTTCTTTTGAGACTGTGTTAACAACCCTCCAGGCGAGCTTCAATGCCATACAACTCTCCTTCCGTGGCCTCCAACTGCTCTTAAATACAAGTAAAACTAAATGCATGCTCTTCAACCGATCGCTGCCTGCTCCTGCCCGCCTGTCCAACATCACTACTCTGGACGGCTCTGACTTAGAATATGTGGACAACTACAAATACCTAGGTGTCTGGTTAGACTGTAAACCCTCCTTCCAGACTCACATCAAGAATCTCCAATCCAAAGTTAAATCTAGAATTGGCTTCCTATTTCCGCAACAAAGGATCCTTCACTCATGCTGCCAAACATACCCTTGTAAAACTGACCATCCTACCAATCCTCGACTTCGGTGATGTCATTTACAAAATAGCCTCCAAAACCCTACTCAATAAATTGGATGCAGTCTATCACAGTGCCATCCGTTGTCACCAAAGCCCCATATACTACCCACCACTGCGACCTGTACACTCTCATTGGCTGGCCCTCGCTTCATACTCGTCGCCAAACCCACTGGCTCCAGGTCATCTACAAAACCCTGCTAGGTAAAGTCCCCCCTTATCTCAGCTCGCTGGTCACCATAGCAGCACCTACCTGTAGCACGCGCTCCAGCAGGTATATCTCTCTGGTCACCCCCAAAACCAATTCTTCCTTTGGCCGCCTCTCCTTCCAGTTCTCTGCTGCCAATGACTGGAACGAACTACAAAAATCTCTGAAACTGGAAACACTTATCTCCCTCACTAGCTTTAAGCACCAGCTGTCAGAGCAGCTCATAGATTACTGCACCTGTACATAGCCCATCTATAATTTAGCCCAAACAACTACCTCTTTACCCACTGTATTTATTTATTTATTTTGCTCCTTTGCACCCCATTATTTCTATCTCTACTTTGCACTTTCACCACTGCAAACCAACCGTTCCAGTGTTTTTTTACTTGCTATATTGTATTTACTTCGCCACCATGGCCTTTTTTATATTTTTATTTATTTATATATATATTTTGTTTGCCTTCACCTCCCTTATCTCACCTCACTTGCTCACATTGTATATAGACTTATTTTTTACTGTATTATTGACTGTATGTTTGTTTTACTCCATGTGTAACTATGTGTTGTTGTATGTGTCGAACTGCTTTGCTTTATCTTGGCCAGGTCGCAATTGTAAATGAGAACGTGTTCTCAATTTGCCTACCTGGTTAAATAAAGGTGAAATAAATAAAATAAAAAAAATTAGATGAGAGGTTTGGAGAGGAGAGCAGAGGTTTGGAAAGGAGAGCAGAGGAGCAGAAGAAAAGACAGAGAAGAGAGGCTTGGAGAGGATCCTCCTCTAGAATACTTCCTGTGGATAGAGAGAAACAGATCCTCCACTAACAAGGCAGAGGCGTCTCCAAACCAGACGTAAACGCCTGTGAGTAAACAGTGGTGACAGCTCATATCCTTGTCTGTCAAGATAGAACCAGGCCTCAGCCGTCCATGTCATCAGGACCCTCCCCTCTCTCTTCACTCCCAATCACTTCCTCTCCTCTCTCTGTGTGTGTGTGTGTGTGTGTGTGTGTGTGTGTGTGTGTGTGTGTGTGTGTGTGTGTGTGTGTGTGTGTGTGTGTGTGTGTGTGTGTGTGTGTGTGTGTGTGTGTGTGTGTGTGTGTGTGTGTGTGTGTGTGTGTGTGTGTGTGTGTGTGTGTGTGGTAAAAACATCTTAATGTCAATGTAAATCAAATAAATTAGCAAAGAGTTAATGAACTGTAGCTTTAAAGAGATCTACACTGTGGGTACAAAACATTAGGATCTCCTTCCTAATATTGAGTTGCACCCCATTTTGCCCTCAGAACAAACTCAATTTGTCAGGTATGGACTACAAGGTGTTGAAAGCCTTCCACTGAGAAGGATCCTCCTCTAGAATACTTCCTGTGGATAGAGAGAAACAGATCCTCCACTAACAAGGCAGAGGCGTCTCCAAACCAGACGTAAACGCCTGTGAGTAAACAGTGGTGACAGCTCATATCCTTGTCTGTCAAGATAGAACCAGGCCTCAGCCGTCCATGTCATCAGGACCCTCCCCTCTCTCTTCACTCCCAATCACTTCCTCTCCTCTCTCTGTGTGTGTGTGTGTGTGTGTGTGTGTGTGTGTGTGTGTGTGTGTGTGTGTGTGTGTGTGTGTGTGTGTGTGTGTGTGTGTGTGTGTGTGTGTGTGTGTGTGTGTGTGTGTGTGTGTGTGTGTGTGTGTGTGTGTGTGTGTGTGGTAAAAACATCTTAATGTCAATGTAAATCAAATAAATTAGCAAAGAGTTAATGAACTGTAGCTTTAAAGAGATCTACACTGTGGGTACAAAACATTAGGATCTCCTTCCTAATATTGAGTTGCACCCCATTTTGCCCTCAGAACAAACTCAATTTGTCAGGTATGGACTACAAGGTGTTGAAAGCCTTCCACTGAGACGTTGGCCCTTGTTGACTCCAATGCTTCCCACTGTTGTGTCAAGTTGGCTGGATGTCCTGATACTTTTAGCGTGAAAAACCTAGCAGTGTTGCAGTTCTTGACACACTCTAACCGGTGTGCCTGGCACCTACTACCATACCCTGTTCAAAGGCACTTAAATATTTTGTCTTGCCCATTCACCGTCTGATTGGAACACATACACAATCCATGTCTCAATTGTCTCAAGACTTGAAAATCTTTATTAAACCTGTGTCCTCCCCTTCATCTACCCTGATTAAAATTACATCAATAAGGGATCATAGCTTTCACCTGGTCAGTCTATGTCTCCCATACTCAACTATATATATAGTACCAGTCAAAAGTTGGGACACACCTACTCATTAAAGCGTTTTTCTTTATTTTTACTATTTTCTACATTGTAGAATAATAGTGAAGACATCAAAACTATGAAATAGCACATATGAAATCATGTGGTAACCAAAAAAGTGTTTAAGAAATTAAAATATATTTTAGATTCTGCAAAGTAGCCACCCTTGATGACAGCTTTGCACACTCTTGGCATTCTCTCAACCATCTTCCTGCGGAATGTTTTTCCAACAGTCTTGAAGGAGTTCCCACATATACTGAGCACTTTTGGTGCTTTTCCTTCACTCCACAGTTCAACTCATCCCAAACCATCTCAATTGTGATTGTGGAGGCCAGGTCATCTGATGCAGCACTCCATCACTCGCCTTCTTGGTCAAATAGCCCTTACACAGCCTGGAGGTGTGTTGGGTCATTGTCCTGTTGAAAAATAAATGATAGTCTCACTAAGCGCAGATCAGATGGGGTGGCGTATCGCTGCGGAATGCTGTGGTAGCCATGCTGGTTAAGTGTTCCTTGAATTCTAAATAAATCCCAGACAGTGTCACCAGCAAAGCCCCCCATACCATCACACCTTCTCCTCCATGCTTCACGGTGAGAACCACACATGCGGAGATCATTTGTTCACCTACTCTACATCTCAAAAATCCAAAATTTGGACTAATCAGACCAAAGGACAGATTTCCACCGGTCTAATGTCCATTGCTTGTATTTCTTGGCCCAAGCAAGTCTCTTCTTTTTATTGGCGTCCTTTAGTAGTGGTTTATTTGCAGCAATCTGACCATGAAGGCCTGATTCCGCAGTTTCCTCTGAACAGTTGATGTTGAGTTGTGTCTTTTACTTGAGCTCTGTGAAGCATTTATTTGGGCTGCAATCTGAGGTGCAGTTAACTCGAATGAACATATCCTCTGCAGCAGAGGTAACTCTGGGTCTTCCTTTCCTGTGGCAGTCCTCATGAGAGCCAGTTTCATCATAGCGCTTGATGGGTTTTGCAACTGCACTTGAAGAAACTTTCAAAGTTCTTGAAATGTTCCGTATTGACTGACCATCATGTCTTAAAGTAATGATGGGCTGTCGTTTCTCTTTGCTTGTTTGAGCTGTTCTTTCCATAATATGGACTTGGTATTTTACCAAATAGATCTATCTTCTGTATACCACCCCTACCTTGTCACAACACAACTGATTGGCTCAAGGAAGAAGGAAAGAAATTAACAAATTAACTTTTAACAAGGCACACCTATTAATTGAAATGCATTCCAGGTGACTAGCTCATGAAGCTGGTTGAGAGAATGCCAATAGTGTGCAAAGCTGTCATCAAGGCAAAGGGTATCTACTTTGAAGAATCTCAAATGTAAAATATATTTTGATTTGTTTAACACTTTTTTGGTTACCTCATGATTCCATATGTGTTATTTTGTAGTTTTGATGTCTTCACTATTATTCTACAATGTAGAAATTAGTCAAAATTAAGAAAAAACCTTGAATGAGTAGGTGTGTGCAAACTTTTGACTGTTACTGTGTATATCTTGTTTTTTTACTCGGTCAGGCTTTGGACCCTGGTGTCATATGAACACACATAAGACATGGAAGAATGTGTAGAATAGCAGGAAATGTGCTTTAAAACAGCAAAAAGTTCTCTCTGCCAACAAGAGGGGTGTGAACAGTTTGGTTGGGGGTTTGTTTCCACGCCCATAAATGTCATTATCCGTCCGCACTCTTGCCACCTAGGAAATGTGTGTGACCAGACCTTCTCAAATAGTACTTGAGTACCCCTGGTCTATGTCATGGAAAGAGCAGGTGTTCCTAATGTTTTGCAAACTCATTGTAAGTGTCCAATGAATGGATTGTGAATATTAATACCAAAGACAATATGAAAACAGCCGATATGTCTGCCCGGTAAATAGAGTTTCAGTTTTGATGCTTTGCCTTTGTGTTCCCACAAAGTCCCTGTGTCCCATCCTATTACTGCATGAGTCTAATGCTCACAAAGTGGGAATCACGTCAGCGCCCCAATACGGTCATCACAACCAGGCTTAGATACTGTATATAGAGTGTAGAGAAGCCTAGTTTAGAGTTCATATCCCACATTCAATCCGGTCTGCTCCCAAATCTCTGACGGTCTTATTGACAAACCTGCTAGGAAGAGGATTCCACAGTGTAAGGAATGCCAGGAAACTGCAGAAGAGAGAGGAAGAGAGGGAACGGTTGGATCTACAGGATAGAGAGAAAGAGAGGGAATGAGGTTTTGGGGAATTTGAGAGATGTTTTATTGGCCTCCAGAGGCACTGAGTAGCCTCCGTTAGCTTTGGAGAACCAAATCCATTAGCCTTGCTCCTCTGTGTTGAGCGTGCAACATAATATTGACATCTCCATAGGCCCAGGACTCCCTGTGTTTTAGGGGCTGTGGAGAGCATTTACAAGGCTGTATGTGCATTTACAGATTCCAATTGAATGATAAAATACAACTCCGCAGCAGTCAAACAGAAGTGTATTTTATTCTAGGTGGACTGATTCACTGACCAGTACAACCAGTAAAGTCTCTGACTCTTTTATGAGTCAAAAATGTGGTCTGAAACATCATACCTAATGTCTTCACACACCTTTATCGACTTTCCTCCTTTAGATGTAGTTTTCCCAGAAAGAAAACAGAGAATGGCCTTGACTAGGATGAGCTAACACACAGATTGAGTTGACTTAGATGACTGTACGTTTGTCAACAGTCAGAGCCCACAATCTCTGCCCCCTCGGCCCTCTCCTGTCTCTGAGGTCAAGGCTTTAGCAGCAGTGTGGCTGATGTCCTACCTTTATAGTAAAAACAGATTGGGTTTCAGGGAGATCCATCTTCCTAATGTTCTCTGGTGTCTCTCCCCCAGGGATGACTGGGAACGGAGGGCAGGCTCACACACACACACGCACGCACGCACGCACGCACACACACACACACACACACACACACACACACACACACACACACACACACACACACACACACACACACACACACACACACACACACACACACACACACACACACACACACACACACACACACACACACACACACACACAGACAGACAGACAGACAGACAGACAGACAGACAGACAGACAGACAGACAGACTGTCACGTTCCTGACCTTATTTCCTTTGTTTTGTCTTTGTTTAGTTGGTCAGGACGTGAGCTGGGTGGGCATTCTATGTTATGTGTTTCTATGTTGGGTTCATTTTCAATTGGCCTGATATGGTTCTCAATCAGGGGCAGGTGTTTTACGTTTCCTCTGATTGAGAACCATATTAATGTAGGCTGTTCTCACTGTTTGTTTGTGGGTGATTGTTGCCATGTCTGTGTTTGTGCGCCACACGGTACTGTTTTCGTTCATTCGTTTGTTCACGTCGTTTATCTGTTTTGTATTTTGTCAAGTGTGTTTTTCGTCTTTGTTGCTTTATTAAAAGATATGTATTCAACCCACGCTGCGTTTTGGTCCGATCCATGCTCCTCTTCAGACGAGGAGGAAGACGAGCGTTAGACAGACAGACAGACAGACAGACAGACAGACAGACAGACAGACACAAACAAACCAGTGGTTCAACAGTAAAACAGCCTCCTGTCGCTGTTTTATGGCTTTACCTGTGTAAAGCCAACAGGGCCAGTAGATGAAGTGTGTGTGTGTGGGTGGGTGTGTGTGTGTGTATGTAAGCAAAACATAGAACATATGCGTGCGTGTGAAGCAATGTTTGCTTTTGTTTCTGTGTGTTTCTATGCATGTGTGTGTTCATGTTGTGTTGTGTGTGTTCATGTGTGTGTTCATGTTGTGTTGTGTGTGTTCATGTGTGTGTTCATGTTGTGTTGTGTGTGTTCATGTGTGTGTTCATGTTGTGTTGTGTGTGTTCATGTGTGTGTTCATGTTGTGTTGTGTGTGTTCATGTCGTGTTGTGTGTGTTCATGTCGTGTTGTGTGTGTTCATGTGTGTGTTCATGTGTGTGTTCATGTCGTGTGTGTATGTCGAGTTTTGTGTGTTCATGTGTGTGTTCATGTCGAGTTTTGTGTGTTCATGTGTGTGTTCATGTCGAGTTTTGTGTGTTCTTGCCGAGTTGTGTGTGTGTTCATGTGTGTGTTCATGTCGTGTTGTGTGTGTTCATGTGTGTGTTCGTGTCGAGTTGTGTGTGTTGATGTGTGTGGTAGACTTCAGGGGTTCTAGCCTGTAGTTATAACTACCTCTCCTCTCCTCTCTCTCTCTCTCTCTCTCTCTCTCTCTCTCTCTCTCTCTCTCTCTCTCTCTCTCTCTCTCTCTCTCTCTCTCTCCTCTCCTCTTCCTCTCTCTCTCTCTCCTCTCCTCTTCCTCTCTCTCTCTCTCTCGCTCTCTCTCTCTCTCTCTCTCTCTCTCTCTCTCTCTCTCTCTCTCTCTCTCTCTCTCTCTCTCTCTCTCTCTCGCTCCTCTCCTCTCCTCTCCTCCCTCTCTGACAGAACCCAAGATGTAAGCTTAGCCTTGGCAAACACAGTCGGTTGCTGCTCACAGTCAGTTTAAAGGAGAAGTCTTTCTTGTAATTAGCCTTTATAAACTGTTACTACAGACATTCCCCCTTCACAGAGTGTGTTGTTAGTGTGGAACATAAAGGCCTGAACATCCACACTGTTTATCCAAATAGCAGCCACACTCACTGGGCCTTGTGGCCTCCCAGCATGTGACGCCCTCAGCCTCTCACCATGCACACACAGACAGGAACCACCTCCAGAGAACAGGCTTTGTGGCGGACTTAGGGCCCAAGTTTTAAATAGGTTTTTGTTTGTCTGATCTGGACATGGCTTTTTAACCTAAAGCCTTCTGGGACAGAGTTGCTGGGCGAGGGATGTTGGTCTGTGTAGGTCTTTTGGACAGACCAGGGTTGTAATTTGCTGCTGGATCAGGATGCGGACCGGGACTCGGAGGCAGCATTGTTGTGTACTATTCCTTGTCCTTTAGCCATCTCAGTGCTGTCCCGTTCCCTGTGACACACACACACACACACACACACCACAGCTTGCTGGACACACTCCAGACTCTACACTCTCTGCCAAAGGATTATATGTGTGTGTGTGTGTGTGTGTGTGTGTGTGTGTGTGTGTGTGTGTGTGTGTGTGTGTGTGTGTGTGTGTGTGTGTGTGTGTGTGTGTGTGTGTGTGTGTGTGTGTGTGTGTGTGCCTGCGTCATTGCATGTGTGTATGTCTGTCTGGAAATCCCATTCTACAGCATTCAGGGGGATGTGGTGGGGTTAGGGGTTAAAAGTCAGTGTAGAGAGGTGATCTTGGCCTCTGAGACTTAATGCTCTCCTCAGAGTTAATGACCCCTTTGACCCCTGACTCACAGCCCGCAGCGCTCAGCCCTCAGCCCAGACACCGATAGGGTTACCCTTAGATGTTATCTGTTAGTGTGTGTGTGTGTGTGTGTGTGTGTGTGTGTGTGTGTGTGTGTGTGTGTGTGTGTGTGTGTGTGTGTGTGTGTGTGTGTGTGTGTGTGTGTGTGTGTGTGTGTGTGTGTGTGTGTGTGTGCGTGTGTGTGTGTGTGTGTGTGTGTGTGTTCGAGGGTGGATGTACCCCTGGAGTAACATGAGGCCTCTCCAGGGCATCCGCCCCACTTAGTCATAATGTTCTATGGCATCTGCCTCACTCAGCCATAATGTCACAGGTCATCTGCCCCACTCAGCTATAATGTTACAGGTCATCTGCCTCACTCAGCCATAATGTTACAGGGCATCTGCCACACTCAGCCATAATGTTACAGGTCATCTGCCACACTCAGCCATAATGTTACAGGTCATCTGCATCACTCAGCCATAATGTTACAGGTCATCTGACTCACTCAGCCATAATGTTACAGGGCATCTGCCACACTCAGCCATAATGTTACAGGTCACCTTCCTCACTCAGCCATAATGTTACAGGGCATCTGCCCCACTCAGCCATAATGTTCCAGGTCAACTGCCCCACTCACCCATAATGTTCCAGGTCATCTGCCCCACTCAGCCATAATGTTACAGGTCATCTGCCTCACTCAGCCATAATGTTCCAGGTCATCTGCCTCACTCAGCCATAATGTTACAGGTCATCTGCCCCACTCACCCATAATGTTACAGGTCATCTTTCTCACTCAGCCATAATGTTACAGGGCATCTGCCACACTCAGCCATAATGTTCCAGGTCATCTGCCCCACTCAGCCATAATGTTCCAGGTCATCTGCCCCACTCACCCATAATGTTCCAGGTCATCTGCCTCACTCAGCCATAATGTTACAGGGCATCTGCCACACTCAGCCATAATGTTCCAGGTCATCTGCCCCACTCAGCCATAATGTTCCAGGTCATCTGCCCCACTCACCCATAATGTTCCAGGTCATCTGCCTCACTCAGCCATAATGTTACAGGGCATCTGCCACACTCAGCCATAATGTTACAGGTCATCTGCCCCGCTCACCCATAATGTTACATGTCTTCTGCCTCACTCACCCATAATGTTACAGGTCACCTCCCTCACTCAGCCATAATGTTACAGTGCATCTGCCACACTCAGCCATAATGTTACAGGTCATCTGCCTCACTCAGCCATAATGTTACAGGGCATCTGCCACACTCATCCATAATGTTACAGGTCATCTGCCTCACTCAGCCATAATGTTACAGGGCATCTGCCCCGCTCACCCATAATGTTACAGGTCTTCTGCCTCACTCAGCCATAATGTTACAGGTCATCTGCCTCACTCAGCCATAATGTTACAGGGCATCTGCCACACTCAGCCATAATGTTACAGGTCATCTGCCCAACTCACCCATAATGTTACAGGTCCTCTGCCCAACTCACCCATAATGTTACAGGTAATCTGCCTCACTCAGTCATAATGTTCCAGGTCATCTGCCCCACTCAGACATAATGTTCCAAGTCATCTGCCTCACTCAGCCATAATGTTACAGGGCATCTGCCCCGCTCACCCATAATGTTACAGGTCTTCTGCCTCACTCAGCCATAATGTTACAGGTCATCTGCCTCACTCAGCCATAATGTTACAGGGCATCTGCCCCACTCAGCCATAATGTTCCAGGTCATCTCCCCCACTCAGCCATAATGTTCCAGGTCATCTGCCCCACTCACCCATAATGTTACAGGTCCTCTGCCCAACTCACCCATAATGTTACAGGTAATCTGCCTCACTCAGTCATAATGTTCCAGGTCATCTGCCCCACTCAGACATAATGTTCCAAGTCATCTCTCCCACTCAGCCATAATGTTACAGGTCATCTGCCTCACTCAGCCATAATGTTCCAGGGCATCTGCCCCACTCAGCCATAATGTTCCAGGTCATCTGCCTCACTCACCCATAATGTTCCAGGTCATCTGCCCCACTCAGCCATAATGTTCCAGGTCATCTGCCTCACTCACCCATAATGTTCCAGGTCATCTGCCCCACTCAGCCATAATGTTCCAGGTCATCTGCCCCACTCAGACATAATGTTCCAGGTCATCTGCCACACTCAGCCATAATGTTCCAGGTCATCTCCCCCACTCAGCCATAATGTTCCAGGTCATCTGCCTCACTCAGCCATAATGTTCCAGGTCATCTGCCCCACTCAGCCATAATGTTCCAGGTCATCTGCTCCGCTCAGACATAATGTTACAGGTCATCTGCCTCACTCAGCCATAATGTTCCAGGTCATCTGCCCCACTCAGCCATAATGTTCCAGGTCATCTGCCCCACTCAGACATAATGTTCCAGGTCATCTGCCTCACTCACCCATAATGTTACAGGTCATCTGCCCCACTCAGTCATAATGTTCCAGGTCATCTGCCCCACTCAGACATAATGTTACAGGTCATCTGCCCCACTTAGACATAATGTTCCAGGTCATCTGCCCCACTCAGCCATAATGTTCCAGGTCATCTGCCTCACTCACCCATAATGTTCCAGGTCATTTGCCCCACTCAGCCATAATGTTCCAGGTCATCTGCCTCACTCAGACATAATGTTCCAGGTCATCTGCTCCACTCAGCCATAATGTTCCAGGTCATCTGCCTCACTCAGACATAATGTTCCAGGTCATCTGCCCCACTCAGACATAATGTTCCAGGTCATCTGCCTCACTCAGCCATAATGTTCCAGGTCATCTGCCCCACTCACCCATAATGTTCCAGGTCATCTGCCTCACTCAGCCATAATGTTCCAGGGTGGTTCATGTGGTTGTGAAGCAGGATGTAGAAGAGGGTGCTTATTGTGACAATATGATAATAGTTATGTGTGTGCCTCATGATGTCATACTCCCTTATATGGTCTCATCTGGCATGGCTTCAGTCACATGACTGAATAAGCTCATAGTGAGAAGACGTCTCTGTGAGTCATGTGAGTCTTGTGAGTCGAGTGTCGCATGAATCGTGTGAGTCTTGTGGTGTGAGTCGTGTGTGTCGTGTGAGTCATGTGGCATGTGAGTCGTGTGAGTCGTGTGAGTCATGTGCCCTAACACTAAACCTAATTCTAACCCTAACACTAATTCTAACCTTAAACATTAACCCCCTAGAAATAGCATTTAACCTTGTGGCGACTAACAAAATGTCCTCAGTTGGTCAAATGTTTGTTTGATTTCTATTCTTGTGGGGGCTTTGGGTCCCCACAAGTATAATTATAGTATAGTATAGTTATCCAGACAGAAAAGAGAAATAGACAAAATAACATTTCGATTTAGAGAAATAAAAGAAATGAAATCATTTATCTGAGTAAACCAGAAACCTTTCAATATAGAAACCATTTAAATACAATACATAGGAAAGTTGTGCTGGACTCTGGTAGAGAGTGTTTCTGCCACATCCCTGTTATAGTGTAATGTGTGGTGCTCTCTAGTGGTCATAATTATGACTGTAATGTATACTCTCTCTCTCGCTCTCTCTCACTCTCTTCCTCTCTCTCGCTCCACCTATGTTGTCAGTGATGATTTTGATGAGGAGGGGTTCTGCCAACCGTACAGGGGAGTGGCCTGTTCTCGCTTCATAGGAAACCGCAGCATCTTCGTTGACTCTCTGCAGATGCAGGGTGAGATCGAAACCCAGATCACAGGTATGCCGCCTGCCTCTGTGTGTGTGTGTGTGTGTGTGTGTGTGTGTGTGTGTGTGTGTGTGTGTGTGTGTGTGTGTGTGTGTGTGTGTGTGTGTGTGTGTGTGTGTGTGTGTGTGTGTGTGTGTGTGTGTGTGTGTGTGTATGTGTGTGTGTGTGTGTGTGTGTGCTAGGTCCCATCTGACCCTGGTTGAGTCTGTAGCTTGTCATTACTGTCAGTGAGGATGATGAGAGGATATCTGGTAGAGGGGTGAGAGTGAGTTCAGGATGATAAAGTCACAGTATGGAACACACATGATCTACACAGTATGGAACACACATGGTCTACACAGTATGGAACACACATGATCTACCACAGTATGGAACACACATGATCTACACATTATGGAACACACATGATCTAAACAGTATGGAACACACATGATCTACACAGTATGGAACACACATGATCTACACAGTATGGAACACACATGATCTACACAGTATGGAACACACATGATCTACACAGTATGGAACACACATGATCTAAACAGTATGGAACACACATGATCTACACATTATGGAACACACATGATCTAAACAGTATGGAACACACATGATCTACACAGTATGGAACACACATGATCTACCACAGTATGGAACACACATGATCTACCACAGTATGGAACACACATGATCAAAACAGTATGGAACACACATGATCTACACAGTATGGAACAAACACGATCTACCACAGTATGGAACACACATGATCTACACAGTATGGAACACACATGATCTACACAGTATGGAACACACATGATCTACCACAGTATGGAACACACATGATCTACCACAGTATGGAACACACATGATCTACACAGTATGGAACACACATGATCTACCACAGTATGGAACACACATGATCTACACAGTATGGAACACACATGATCTACACAGTATGGAACACACATGATCTAAACCGTATGGAACACACATGATCTGATACACATATATTCACATTCCCACTTCTTCCATCCAGCCGCCTTCACCATGATCGGAACGTCCAACCACCTGTCGGACCGCTGCTCCCTGTTCGCCATCCCGTCTCTGTGCCACTTTGCCTTCCCAACATGTGACCGCAGCTCTGGGACTGACAAGCCCAGGGACCTGTGTAAGGTATGATGACATGCTTCACAACTACGATTATACCTACATCTTCTAGGCTTGTAGCATTAACTTCTCTGGGATATGTGGGACGGTAGCGTCCCACCTAACCAACAGCCAGTGAAATTGCAGGGCGCCAAATTCGAAACAACAGAAATGTCATAATTAAAATTCCTCAAACATACAAGTATTATACACCATTTTAAAGATAAACTTCTCGTTAATCCAGCCACAGTGTCTGATTTCAAAAAGGATTTACGGCGAAATCACACCTTGCGATTATGTTAGGTCAGTACATAGCCACAGAAAAACACAGCCATTTTTCCAGCCAAAGAGAGGAGTAACAAAAAGCCGAAATCGAGTTAAAATGAATCACTAACCTTTGATGATCTTCCTCAGATGACACTCATAGGACTTCATGTTACACAATACATGTAAGTTTTGTTCGGTAAAGTTCATATTTATATCCAAAAACCTGAGTTTAGGCGGGACGCTACTGTCTCACTTGGCCAAAAGCCAGAGAAAATGCAGCGCGCCATATTCAAATAAATTACTATAAATCACACATAAATCCAGCCAACATGTCAGAATTCAAATAGGCTTTTCGGCGAAAGCAAACGATGCTATTATCTGAGGATAGCACCATAGTAAATAAAGAGAGAGAAGCATATTTCAACCCTGCAGGCACGACACAAAACGCAGAAATAAAAATATAATTCATGCCTTACCTTTGACGAGCTTCTGTTGTTGGCACTCCAATATGTCCCATAAACATCACAAATGGTCCTTTTGTTCGATTAATTCCGTCGATATATATCCAAAATGTCCATTTATTTGGCGCGTTTGATCCAGAAAAACACTGGTTCCAACCTGTGAAAAGTGACTATGAAATATCTCAAAAGTTACCTGTGAACTTTGCCAAAACATTTCAAACTACTTTTGTAATACAACTTTAGGTATACAGTCTAGGACGTATTTCCATTGTGGTCCTCTTATTAAAATGTTATGTTGCTTTTATTGTTTGTTTGACCCTCAAGTCTATCCTCTCCTCTTGTCCTCTCTGTGTAAGGACGAGTGTGAGATCCTAGAGAATGACCTGTGTAAGACCGAGTACATCATCGCCCGTTCCAACCCCATCATCCTGAAGAGACTGAAACTACCGAACTGTGAAGACCTGGCGGGACACACCAGCCCAGAGGCTGCCAACTGTATGAGGATAGGGATCCCCATGGTCGAGCCCTTCAACAAGAGTAAGAATTATCATTTAGTTGTAGTTTTATTTATTTTGGTAGATCAGCTTTAATATTGCAGATAGACTTTGGGTTGGGCGGCAGGTGGTTAGAGCGTTGGGCCAGTAACCGGAAGGTTTCTGGATCAAATCCCTGAGCTGACAAGGGAAAAATCTGTCTTTTTGCTCCCGGTCGCTGAAGACGTGGATATCGATTAAGAAATCCCCCCCCCCCCCCCCCGTACTTCTCTGATTCAGAGGGGTTGGGTTAAATGTGGAAGATACATTCAGTTTCTATCAAATGAATAGTTTTCATTATTTGGATGGATATGGAATGAAATACTATATACACAGAAAGACTATTGCACATCTTCATAGCACACACAATCAACTAGAGGAAGATACTTTTTACTTATTTCTACTGTCTACTTCAACGTTTTCTATTGGAGAGGTTCTGTCAGAAGCCATAGGATCCATTACACAAAAGCAGACCTGTATACTTTCATGTTAACATGGATCTGCATATCAGAGTGAAGCCCATCAACAATAAAGTTAAAACTCTCTCACTTATACTTACCAATTGTCTAACAATGTTCTTATGTTCTTCTCCCTTTGACCAGACCACAAGTGTTTCAACAGCAGTGGTTCAGACTTCCGCGGGACGGTCAGTAAGACCAAGTCAGGTCGTCAGTGCCAGCCCTGGAACTCTCAGTACCCTCACAGCCACACCTACCTGGCGGTACAATACCCCGAGCTCAGCGGAGGACACTCCTACTGCCGTAACCCCGGCAACAAGCAGGAGGGACCATGGTGTTTCACGCTGGACGAGGGGGTCCGCTTGGAGCTATGTGACATCCCTGTTTGTGGTGAGATTTAGGGGGGTTTAAGGTTTTATAAGCACTAATGACACCCTATCTGTGGTGAGATATAGAGGGGGTTTAAGGTTTTATAAGCACTAAGGACACCACTTTCTGTAGTGAGAGAGGGTGTTAGCAGTGTGCCAGGCTGGGTTATAAGGCTTCATAAACACTACGTTATTATTGGGAGTCAGTGCTGCGACCTATCAAATAGACACAGTAGTTGTTATGCGTTATGTTATGGTCTGTTTAACAATAAGTGACATTACTACCTGAGTTCATTATGTTAGTAATTGACAGTGTATTTACAGTGTTTAGATTGCCCAGCCCTGACATTAACCCTGTGTCCCATCCAGATTATAAGGAGAAGCGTGGGGGCAGTAACATGGAGATTCTGTACATCCTGGTCCCGAGCATAACCATCCCTCTGGCCATCGCCCTCCTTTTCTTCTTCATCTGTTTGTGTCGTAACAACCAGAAGGCTTCTCGCCCCCCAGCCCCCAGACAGCCCAAACCTGTCAGGGGACAGAACGTTGAGATGTCCATGCTCACCAATTACAAACCCAAGGTATAAGTCCCCTCTCTGTAGCTAAGTCCCCTCTCTGTAGCTCTCTCTCTTTCGTTCTCTCTCTCTTTCTCATTCTCTCACTCTCTCTCTTTCTGTTTCTCTCTGTCTCTCTCTCTTTCTCTCTGTCTGTCTGTGTGTCTGTCTGTCTGTCTGTCTCTCTCTCTCTCTCTCTCTCTCTCTCTCTCTCTCTCTCTCTCTCTCTCTCTCTCTCTCTCTCTCTCTTTCTCTCTCTCTCTCTCTCTTTCTCTTTCTCTCTCTTCGTTCTCTGTCTCATTGGGCCTCTTTGTAATGTGTGACAACAGTATGAGTATTTTGCCTATAAGTTCATTCATATTCTCCTGCAGATTGTATTACAGTCAACACTGCATTCTTATAATGTTATTTCTGATATATCTCTATCCACCTTGTTTAGAAGGTTATCCAGGCTGTGTTATGATGTGAGACAAAGGTCTACTCCCTGATGTTATAGCCAATCAAAGCTACAGCTGTAGTGGACTGGCTCTGTCAGACAGGCCAGTGTTGTGGTCCCCGTCAAAGTCCCTGTCATCTCTGATTTAGATTGACCTGTGGGAATCTAGAAGAGTGGATCCTTCTCTCACAGAAAACTAAAACCACTAACAATACAGTGTCTACTGTCTGAGTCTTTATGTCATCCCTAAATACATCTGCCCCACCGCTCCTGTCCTCCTCAATGTCACCACTATCCACTGGGCCTTGCTCCAGGTCACCTAGGGTTTGTTGTTCATGACAGCATTGGCCCCGCCCAGCACAGCCTGGCCCAGTGTGCTGCGGGGCGAGGATGAGCCTGGTTTGGCCCCGCCCAGCACAGCCTGGCCCGGTGTGCTGCGAGGCGAGGATGAGCCTGGTTTGGCCCCGCCCAGCACAGCCTGGCCCGGTGTGCTGCGAGGCGAGGATGAGCCTGGTTTGGCCCCGCCCAGCACAGCCTGGCCCGGTGTGCTGCGAGGATGAGTCTGGTTTGGCCCCGCCCAGCACAGCCTGGCCCGGTGTGCTGCGAGGCGAGGATGAGCCTGGTTTGGCCCCGCTCAGCACAGCCTGGCCCGGTGTGCTGCGAGGCGAGGATGAGTCTGGTTTGGCCTCGCCCAGCACAGCCTGGCCCGGTGTGCTGCGAGGCGAGAATGAGTCTGGTTTGGCCCCGGGGAGGGAGAAACCCAAACCAAAAACATCTGTTGCCCTTTGATAACAGTCACATCCCCCACCACCATTCCATTGCTAACCACTCCCCCAAACAGTCCTTCCCCCCCCCCCCCCCCCCCTTAACTGACTGTGGCCTCCGTCAGGAATTTCATTTTTCATCTGGGAGTTCCTGGAATCTTTCATAACCCCCCTTGTCGGTTTGGTCGGTGTCAATCATTTTCGGTTTATTGTCCCAGCTCTATGAAGTCCTCTTTACTCTCGTGCATTTGACTAATGATTGAAAATGATCATTCCATTTAATGTCAAGTCAATTCAGCAAGTACACTGAAATTCCAATTCTCTTCAATGCTTTTCAGCCAGGACAATTTGGAACTGGAATTTGGTTTACTTTCTGAATTGACTGGAATTGAAATGTAATTGACCACAACCCCGATTCCCAATGTGCGATGGCAGGCTTGCTCTACATGTACAAGTTGAGTCGTTTTGGAGTTCGGTCCATACCTTTTTGTTTGAGGGAGGTGGTATTGACAGTTTCCTGAATTCTAAGACAAACTGAAATTAAAGCCAGATTAAGTCAGTGGCAAAGAAGATAAATATCTTTCAAATGCTAATATTTGGTTCTGTTGACAACCAAACACAATTCAATATCACAAAATATCATTCCATTTTAAATCAACCAGAGCTTCAAACCCTAGGCCTATTGTATTATCTATTTTCTGTTGTTTTTCTGTGTTGAATTGAAACAATAGCTGTTGATGACTTTGAAAATGCTATATAGGCCTAAATAGTCTCATTGATGATACATGAGTGATAAAGTATGGTCACATTTCATCTGCTCTGTTAAACCTTCTCTTTGGAATGACTTCAATAACAACAGTGAATCTATTTTGTCTTTAAGTGGCGCTATCTCAACAATAATTCTCACTATAGCACATTGGTAATAGTCAGCGATGAACATCATAGTTAAGCAGGATAGGCTTGGTTAAAACTCTGGATGGGAGACCGAAGGGTAGCTGTAGCTAGATCAACTCTCCAGTAGGAGGTGCTGTAGCTAGATCAACTCTCCAGAAGGAGGTGCTGTAGACAGATCAACTCTCCAGTAGGAGGTGCTGTAGACAGATCAACTCTCCAGTAGGAGGTGCTGTAGACAGATCAACTCTCCAGTAGGAGGTGCTGTAGCTAGATCAACTCTCCAGTAGGAGGTGATGTAGCTAGATCAACTCTCCAGTAGGAGGTGCTGTAGCTAGATCAACTCTCCAGTAGGAGGTGCTGTAGCTAGATCAACTCTCCAGTAGGAGGTGCTGTAGACAGACCAACTCTCCAGTAGGAGGTGCTGTAGACAGATCAACTCTCCAGTAGGAGGTGCTGTAGCTAGATCAACTCTCCAGTAGGAGGTGCTGTAGACAGATCAACTCTCCAGTAGGAGGTGCTGTAGGTAGATCAACTCTCCAGTAGGAGGTGATATAGCTAGATCAACTCTCCAGTAGGAGGTGCTGTAGGTAGATCAACTCTCCAGTGGAGGCTGCTGAGGGAAGGACGGCTCATAATAATGGCTAGAACAGAGAAAATGGAATGGCATCAAACACATGGAAACCAGTTATTGCGCTCCAACCATTACCACAAGCCAGTCCTCCCCAATTAAGGTGCCACCAACCTCCTCTGAATTCAACATATTTTATGTTGAAATTAATCCTGTGGTTGAAATTTCACCCTCAAAACAACTCTCAAAACAGAGATACACGTAGATTCCACGTCACAATACGTTGATAAATTACGTTGGAACAATGTTGAGTTAACCAGTTTGTGCCCAATGGGTCTTGGCTCCACTCTAGTTCTCATGGTTCAGTCCCCGGCTGGGTTGATAATTACAGTCATCTGTCATCCCTCAAACCAAAGTTCACCTTCAGTTATTAATGGCTCTCATTTATACCACATTAATAATTACAGAGAAAATTGATTACCTGCAATTTCTGAAATATGCACTAACTTGTCGGTTTATTGTTGTTTGTGTTGGGGGCACGCTGCCAGATTGTGTTGGGGGTGTGTTGCCAGAGTCTGGGCTGGCGTTGGTATATTTATGCATTTTCTGTCTGGAGCTGAAGGGATTTATTGAAGAGTTGAGCTGAGGAAAGGAGATAATGGATACAGTATGAGACTAATAGATAATTATGACATATCCAGGCAATATTGCTCACACGCACACACACTGGTATATTAGGCACTTTTCCTACATCAAATTATAACGAGCACCAATTGTAAGCTGTTAAGTTTTAATGTCTGTCTACATACCAAGATAGTTATGAGTGTTGAATATGAGTATAAATCTGACTTGAAATTTCAGCATGTAACCATCTCCCCCTCTCTTTCTCTCTCCCCCTCTATCTGCTTCTCCCCCTCTCTTTCTCTCTCCCCCTCTATCTGCATCTCCCCCTCTCTTTCTCTCTCCCCCTCTATCTGCTTCTCCCCCTCTCTTTCTCTCCCCCTCTATCTGCTTCTCCCCCTCTCTTTCTCTCTCCCCCTCTATCTGCTTCTCCCCCTCTATCTGCTTCTCCCCCTCTCTTTCTCTCTCCCCTCTATCTGCTTCTCCCCCTCTCTTTGTCTCTCCCCCTCTATCTGCTTCTCCCCTCTCTTTCTCTCTCCCCTCTATCTGCTTCTCCCCCTCTCTTTGTCTCTCCCCCTCTATCTGCTTCTCCTCCTCTCTTTCTCTCTCCCCCTCTATCTGCTTCTCCCCCTCTCTTTCTCTCTCCCCCTCTATCTGCATCTCCCCCTCTCTTTCTCTCTCCCCCTCTATCTGCTTCTCCCCCTCTCTTTCTCTCTCCCCCTCTATCTGCTTCTCCCCCTCTCTTTCTCTCTCCCCCTCTATCTGCTTCTCCCCCTCTCTTTCTCTCTCCCCCTCTATCTGCTTCTCCTCCTCTCTTTCTCTCTCCCCCTCTATCTGCTTCTCCTCCTCTCTTTCTCTCTCCCCCTCTATCTGCTTCTCCTCCTCTCTTTCTCTCTCCCCCTCTATCTGCTTCTCCTCCTCTCTTTCTCTCTCCCCCTCTATCTGCTTCTCCCCTCTCTTTCTCTCTCCCCCTCTATCTGCTTCTCCCCCTCTCTTTCTCTCTCCCCCTCTATCTGCTTCTCCTCCTCTCTTTCTCTCTCCCCCTCTATCTACTTCTCCTCCTCTCTTTCTCTCTCCCCCTCTATCTGCTTCTCCTCCTCTCTTTCTCTCTCCCCCTCTATCTGCTTCTCCTCCTCTCTTTCTCTCTCCCCCTCTATCTGCTTCTCCCCCTCTCTTTCTCTCTCCCCTCTATCTGCTTCTCCCCCTCTCTTTCTCTCTCCCCCTCTATCTGCATCTCCCCCTCTCTTTCTCTCTCCCCCTCTATCTGCTTCTCCCCCTCTCTTTCTCTCTCCCCCTCTATCTGCTTCTCCCCCTCTCTTTCTCTCTCCCCCTCTATCTGCTTCTCCCCCTCTCTTTCTCTCTCCCCCTCTATCTGCTTCTCCTCCTCTCTTTCTCTCTCCCCCTCTATCTGCTTCTCCCCCTCTCTTTGTCTCTCCCCCTCTATCTGCTTCTCCTCCTCTCTTTCTCTCTCCCCCTCTATCTGCTTCTCCTCCTCTCTTTCTCTCTCCCCCTCTATCTGCTTCTCCTCCTCTCTTTCTCTCTCCCCCTCTATCTGCTTCTCCCCCTCTCTTTCTCTCTCCCCTCTATCTGCTTCTCCCCCTCTCTTTGTCTCTCCCCCTCTATCTGCTTCTCCCCCTCTCTTTCTCTCTCCCCTCTATCTGCTTCTCCCCCTCTCTTTGTCTCTCCCCCTCTATCTGCTTCTCCTCCTCTCTCTCTCCCCCTCTATCTGCTTCTCCTCCTCTCTTTCTCTCTCCCCCTCTATCTGCTTCTCCTCCTCTCTTTCTCTCTCCCCCTCTATCTGCTTCTCCTCCTCTCTTTCTCTCTCCCCCTCTATCTGCTTCTCCCCCTCTCTTTCTCTCTCCCCCTCTATCTGATTCTCCCCCTCTCTTTCTCTCTCCCCCTCTATCTGCGTCTCCCCCTCTCTTTCTCTCTCCCCCTCTCTCTGCGTCTCCCCCTCTCTTTCTCTCTCCCCCTCTCTCTGCTTATCCCCCTCTCTTTCTCTCTCCCCCTCTATCTGCTTCTCCCCCTCTCTTTCTCTCTCCCCCTCTATCTGCTTCTCCCCCTCTCTTTCTCTCTCCCCCTCTATCTGCTTCTCCTCCTCTCTTTCTCTCTCCCCCTCTATCTGCTTCTCCTCTCTTTCTCTCTCCCCCTCTATCTGCTTCTCCTCCTCTCTTTCTCTCTCCCCCTCTATCTGCATCTCCCCCTCTCTTTCTCTCTCCCCCTCTATCTGCTTCTCCCCCTCTCTTTCTCTCTCCCCCTCTCTCTGCTTCTCCCCCTCTCTTTCTCTCTCCTCTCTGCTTCTCATCCTCTCTTTCTCTATCCTCTCTCTGCTTCTTTCCATCTTTTTCTCGCCCCTCTCTCTGCTTCTCCCCCTCTCTTTCTCTCCCCCCTCTCTCTCTGCTTCTCTCCATCTTTCTCTATCCCTCTTCTTCTCTCCAGAGTAAGGCCAAGGAACTCCCCCTATCCGCAGTGCGTTTCATGGAGGAGCTAGGTGAATGTACATTTGGTAAGATCTACAAGGGCCACCTGTACATGCCTGGTATGGAGCATGCCCAGCTGGTGGCCATCAAGACCCTGAAGGACTACTCCAGCCCTGGCCAGTGGGGGGACTTCCAACAGGCATGTTATTATGCATGTTATTATTCATGTTACTGTGTTGTGGTAGTAATTTATGCTACCTTTAATTGGTGCTTTTGATGCTCTCTGATGTTAGCTACTGTTATTGTGTAATGATATTCATTGATGCTGTCTTTAATTGGTGCTTCCGATGCTATATGATGCTCTCTGATGCTATCTGATGCTCTCTGATGATCTCCGATGCTCTCTGATGTTCTCTGATGCTTTCTTATGCCCTCCGATGCTCTCCGATGCTATCCGATGCGCTCTGATGCTATCTGATGCTCTCTGATGAACTCCGATGCTCTCTGATGATCTCCGATGCTTTCTTATGCTCTCTGATGCTTTCTGATGCTATCTGACGCTCTCTGGTGCTCTCTGATGCTATCTGATGGTCTCTGATGCTCTCTGATGCTATCTGATGCTCTCTGATGCTATCTGATGCTATCTGATGCTATCTGTTGGTCTCTGATGCTCTCTGATGCTTTCTGATGCTATCTTTTGGTGATATTTAATGCTATTTATTGTTTTTGGTATTCTGTTTTTCATCTGATGTTACGTCTGTTTTGTCTACTGCTGTTTGACATTTGACATGAAATTTCCCCTCAGATATTTTTTAAGTACCTATCTACTTATCTATCTATATGTAGGAGGCATCAGTCATGGCTGAGCTGCACCATCACAATGTGGTGTGTCTTTTGGGGGTAGTGACCCAGGAGCAGCCTGTCTGCATGCTGTTTGAGTTCCTGAACCAGGGGGACCTCCATGAGTTCCTCATCATGCGTTCTCCTCACTCTGACGTGGGCTGTAGTAGTGATGAGGACGGGACCATCAAGTCCATCCTGGACCACGGAGACTTCCTGCACCTGGCCATCCAGGTAGCTACCATAACTACTGTATGGGTTGAGATAGAAATATAACATTAATGGACATTAAAGTATCTATTCTACTTTACTCTATTCCAGGTGGCTGCTGGTATGGAATACCTGGCCAGTCACTCCTTCGTCCATAAGGACCTGGCAGCCCGTAACATCCTAGTGGGGGAACGGCTCCACGTCAAGATATCTGACCTAGGTCTGTCCCGAGAGATCTATGCCTCCGACTACTACAGGTACTGTACGTGGCTCACTGTCTCCCTAACCCTAGACCTGACCCTAACCCTAGACCTGACCCTAGACCTGACCCTAACCCTAGACCTGACCCTAGACATGACCCTAACCCTAGACCTGACCCTATTTAGGGCGTAATGAGCCAGATGCCAAGTGCCAAATGCCAAAAAGGCCCATAGCTCTGCACTGGTACTTGTATAGGCTTTCATTGCTATACACATTATATACTATGCCTGAAAAGAGGCACTATGAATGGGATGCAATTCATAGTTCACTGCCCTTGAGCCCATAGGCTCAGATGCCACATGCCAAAATGGCACTTCCACAAATGCCAAAAGGCCCATAGCCCTGCCTTGGTACATGAATATGCTTGCAGGGCTATACACATTATATACTATCCCTGACAAAAGGCACTCTGACTGGGATTCAATTCATAGTTCATTGCCACATGCCCAAATGCCAAGTGCCAAATGCCAAAAAAAATGCCAAACGACCTATCCCTAACCCTTGGCCTGACTCTAACCCTAGACCTGACCTGACCCTAACCCTAGACCTGACCCTAGACCTGATCCTAACCCTAGACCTGACCCTAGACCTGACCTTAACCCTTGACCTGACTCTAACCCTAGACCTGACCCTAACTCTAGATCTGACCCTAACTCTAGACCTGACTCGAACCCTAAACCTGACCCTAACTCTAGACCTGACCCTAACTCTAGACCTGACCCTGACTCTAGACCTGACCCTGACTCTAGACCTGACCCTGACTCTAAACCTGACCCTAACTCTAGACCTGACCCTAACTCTAGACCTGACCCTGACTCTAGACCTGACCCTGACCCTAGACCTGACCCTAACTCTAGACCTGACCCTAACTCTAGACCTGACCCTGACTCTAGACCTGACCCTAACTCTAGACCTGACCCTAACTCTAGACCTGACCCTAACCCTAGACCTGACCCTAACTCTAGACCTGACCCTAACTCTAGACCTGACCCTAACCCTAGACTTGACCCTAACCCTAGACTTGACCCTAACTCTAAACTTGACCCTAACTCTAGACTTGACCCTAACTCTAGACCTGACCCTAACTCTAGACTTGACCCTAACTCTAGACTTGACCCTAACTCTAAACTTGACCCTAACTCTAGACTTGACCCTAACTCTAAACTTGACCCTAACTCTAGACTTGACCCTAACTCTAGACCTGACCCTAACCCTAGACTTGACCCTAACCCTAGACTTGACCCTAACTCTAAACTTGACCCTAACTCTAGACTTGACCCTAACTCTAGACCTGACCCTAACTCTAGACCTGACCCTAACTCTAGACTTGACCCTAACTCTAGACTTGACCCTAACTCTAGACTTGACCCTAACTCTAGACCTGACCCTAACTCTAGACTTGACCCTAACTCTAGACTTGACCCTAACTCTAGACTTGACCCTAACTCTAGACCTGACTCCAACCCTGTACACCTACTACAGGCATGTTTACATTTTTACATTTGAGTAATTTAGCAACCTTACAGAGCATCTTACAGTCAGTGCATTCAATGCATATTTCCTTATTTAGTTGACTTTTTAGTTTGTCATTGCTGTAATGTTTAGTGTGATTTGATGTTCCTGCTGATTTGTATTAATCTTGCTGATCTTAGTATATAAAGTAAATTCGGGTGTTTTGAAAAATATTATTCCAGGGTCCAGCCCAAGGCTTTACTCCCGATCCGATGGATGCCTCCTGAGTCCATGGCCTATGGGAAGTTCACGTCGGAGTCAGACATCTGGGCGTTTGGCGTGGTGCTGTGGGAGATCTTCAGCTACGGCCTGCAGCCCTACTACGGCTTCAGCAACCAGGAGGTCATGGAGATGGTGAGGAAACGTCAGCTGCTGCCCTGCCCAGAGGACTGCCCCCCCAGGGTCTTCAGCCTGATGACAGAGTGCTGGCAGGAGGGCCCAGCGAGGCGTCCGCGGTTTAAGGATATCCACTGTCGTCTCCGGGCCTGGGAGGGGCTGTCATCCCACGCCAGTTCTAGTACCCCATCAGGAGGCGGGGGCAACGCCACCACCCAGACCACCTCGTTGAGTGCTAGTCCTGTCAGTAACCTCAGCAACCCACGCTACGCCGCCGCTGCAGGCTACCTCTACCCAGCTCAGGGGATACCCGCGCCAGGTCATCCGGGCCACCAAATGGCAGGCTGGACCCCTATGACCCATGGAGCACCCATGGCCCAGAACCAGCACCAACACCAATGCTTCATCCCTGTCAACGGCTACCCCATCCCCCCAGGCTATGCTGCCTTCCCTGCAGCCCACTTCCAGGCCCAGGGCCCCCCCAGGGTGGTGCAACACCTCCCCCCGCCCAAGAGCAGATCTCCCAGCAGTGCTAGCGGCTCCACCAGCACCGGTCATGTGGCCAGCTTGCCGTCCACAGGGTCTAATCACGATGCCAACACGCCACTGCTGTCACACTGCGTGGCGATATCTGCCCTGCCAGGGGGCGGGACCATGCAGGTGTACGGACACATGTCCCAGAAGGCTTTGCAACAGATGGACCCCTCGCAGACGTCTGCACTGCTGGCCGACGCCAACAGACTCATGTACAGCGATTCGATCATCACCGCTGACGTGTAAATACACTACAGACCTTGACTATATAATATCTCATCTGGTTGATGTGATGCTTTGTTTCCTTTTACCTGTTTTGTTTGTTTTTGTAATAAAATTATTATAATTATTTTTTTAACTTTTTACTCTACTTGTAAATCCCGAATGAATGAGATGCAAAGATTTATATTCAATTAACTTTTTTTAATAACAGAGCTAGAAGTCGTGGCCAGCCTCCTATTCTGAAACTTTACCTGCCTGGATAGACTCTTAATGAATCTACTCTACCTGCCTGGATAGACTCTTAATGAATCTACTCTACCTGCCTGGATAGACTCCTAATGAATCTACTCTACCTGGCTGGACAGACTCTTAATGAATCTACTCTACCTGCCTGGATAGACTCTTAATGAATCTACTCTACCTGCCTTGACAGACTCTTAATGAATCTACTCTACCTGCCTGGATAGACTCTTAATGAATCTACTCTACCTGCCTGGATAGACTCTTAATGAATCTACTCTACCTGCCTGGATAGACTCTTAATGAATCTACTCTACCTGCCTGGATAGACTCCTAATGAAGCTACTCTACCTGCCTGGATAGACTCTTAGTAAACTCTGAATCAGGCACTTCTTGATTTTCTGGAGCACTTTAGGGCTGTTCTGCAGTAGGGTGTGGTGTTGTTGGACTGGAGGGGCCATGTTCTGCAGTAGGGTGTGGTGTTGTTGGACTGTTCTGCAGTAGGGTGTGGTGTTGTTGGACTGGAGGGGGCATGTTCTGCAGTAGGGTGTGGTGTTGTTGGACTGGAGGGGGCATGTTCTGCAGTAGGGTGTAGTGTTGTTGGACTGGAGGGGGCATGTTCTGCAGTAGGGTGTGGTGTTGTTGGACTGGAGGGGCCATGTTATGCAGTAGGGTGTGGTGTTGTTGGACTGGAGGGGCCATGTTCTGCAGTAGGGTGTGGTGTTGTTAGACTGGAGGGGCCATGTTCTGCAGTAGGGTGTGGTGTTGTTGGACTGTTCTGCAGTAGGGTGTGGTGTTGTTGGACTGGAGGGGGCATGTTCTGCAGTAGGGTGTGGTGTTGTTGGACTGTTCTGCAGTAGGGTGTGGTGTTGTTGGACTGGAGGGGCCATGTTCTGCAGTAGGGTGTAGTGTTGTTGGACTGGAGGGGGCATGTTCTGCAGTAGGGTGTAGTGTTGTTGGACTGGAGGGGCCATGTTCTGCAGTAGGGTGTGGTGTTGTTGGACTGGAGGGGGAATGTTCTGCAGTAGGGTGTGGTGTTGTTGGACTGGAGGGGGCATGTTCTGCAGTAGGGTGTAGTGTTGTTGGACTGGAGGGGCCATGTTCTGCAGTAGGGTGTGGTGTTGTTGGACTGGAGGGGGAATGTTCTGCAGTAGGGTGTAGTGTTGTTGGACTGGAGGGGGCATGTTCTGCAGTAGGGTGTGGTGTTGGTTGAACTTGATGAGGCCTGCACTGCAGTAGGGTGTGGTGTTGTTGGACTGGATGAGGCCTGTCCTACACAACGCTATGCAATAACATAGCACTCATACCCTCTGCATCACTCTCCACAGTTATGTGCCTCCACAGTTATGTCCCTCCACAGTTACGTGCCTCCACAGTTATGTGTGTCTACTAGACTCTCTTCTCAATACAGGGTTCTATCAATAGATATTTCACTGATATATAGGTACTAGGACTGAATCAGATGATTGTTTAACCAGCCATACTTCTCTCTCCAATCTGTGAGCATGTCTCTCCTCCCCTCTATCACCCTCTTACAATAGATCAGCTATGCAATATGGCTCTTACATTGGCTATGCAGTCTTTGATCTATCCATTTATTGTTGTTTTTATGATATGAAGAAATAGTACTGATACATGTGTGTTCATCACAGCTTCTTTCTCAAAGCAATCAATCTAACAATAATGTCTGACAGTAGGGTGAAGGAATGATAAAATATAGGTATGAATCTGATATCCTTCCACATTTTACCAGACAGCTTACACAAGCAGCTACAATACAGTATATTTCACCTCACTTTAAAGTGTTTGTTGCTATGCAACTACTTAGTACAAAGACTCACTGTTTGCCTGTACAGAAAGAGGACAATCCTCGGTAGCACTTGCCTTCCATGCTTACTTTGGTATAATACACATCTCTTCCATGCTTACTTTGGTATAATACACATCTCTTCCATGCTTACTTTGGTATAATACACATCTCTTCCATGCTTACTTTGGTATAATACACATCTCTTCCATGCTTACTTTGGTATAATACACATCTCTTCCATGCTTACTTTGGTATAATACACATCTCTTCCATGCTTACTTTGGTATAATACACATCTCTTCCATGCTTACTTTGGTATAATACACATCTCTTCCATGCTTACTTTGGTATAATACACATCTCTTCCATGCTTACTTTGCTATAATACACATCTCTTCCATGCTTACTTTGGTATAATACACATCTCTTCCATGCTTACTTTGGTATAATACACATCTCTTCCATGCTTACTTTGGTATAATACACATCTCTTCCATGCTTACTTTGCTATAATACACATCTCTTCCATGCGTACTTTGGTATAATACACATCTCTTCCATGTTAAGCACATCCTTATTTTTTATCAGGGTACAACGTCAGTGAAGTATGATGAGCGTGTTGGGTACTACTATCCTGGACATTTCTAGGATGTGTCAGTTAGTGTCCAGAGGGACTGTCCCTTTAGGTTAAGCTCTTTTTGATTTTTTTATTCCACATATCTTTCTTTCTCTAAAGCAGTTCTACCTACCTAGGTATCTGGAGTTCTATACAGGTATCCTCTGATGTTATATGAATTTAAGTGTGTGTATATATCAGTTCAAAACCACTTAAACACAAGACTGTGAACCTTGGGACTGGCTATTTTGTCTTGGGCAAAATATAATTCTTGTGCTGTTTTTATTTAGTTAAAAAGTTTTATGTTACATCACTTTCTTTTTCTTGGACAGTCTTTTTCAAACAGCATTTTTAGATTACAGTGTATTCATCACAAAGGTTTACGTGCATAATATTGGATTTACCAAGAGGCCTTGTCTTTGTATTTTCTGAAGATTTTTGCACAAATGTTTTGTATGGCAAAATCATTATTAAATAATTACATTGTTTGGTCATATTGGGTTGTATCATTATTTCTGAGAAACACATATATTCGTTTATAAGAATTGTGACATTTGTAGGGCCTGGATTGTATTTTGTTGGGTTGATAGATATTGTCTGATTGGACAATGTTGTGTTGACTATAAAGGTCCACAAGGGGGCACTTAATCTGTATCTCCAGCATTTGTAGCCATAATTCCCAAACTATATCTGCTTCAAAATCAGCGTTGACCACACAATGGTGCAATTCAGCCATTAGTCATAATACAATTTGTCCAGTACTGCTTTGTAAGTCTCAGCTCAAGACACTTGAAAGGCATTTGAGAAACAAGTTAAGTTTGACCATATCATATTAAAAAGGGAATCTTCATATCATTCAACAAACCTGCACCTTGTGGACCTGACAGGTTCTTTACATGGTTTCCTCATACGGTTTCTTATTGTTTTTAACTCAACATCAAAGTTTGTTCAATGATATAAAGATTCCATTCAAATACATCTTACCACAACACACAGTATTGTCTAAACAAATGAACACTTGAACCTTTGGAGAAGTTGGAAGATGTTTTTCATGTCTCATAGACTAGACGTTAGAATAGTAAACGTAAATCCGGGACACTCAAATTACAGTTGTTGTTTTTATCGCTTTGGTACTGTTTTCACAAGTATGTGGTAAAATCTCAGAACTCCTAATAAAAAACTCAAAACAGATCACCAAAAAGGCTGTTTTTTCAAAACTTGAAGCACATTTTCAATTGACTAAGAACGACACACAAAATCACACTTTTTCACCAAACCTAATCATTGTTTCATCTTGAAGTACTTTACCTTTTATATAAAGTAAGACTTTTCATATGATTCTCTTCTCATTTGTTTAAATATATTTGACCATCACTTAACCCAACTGCGCTTAATGGTTAATCACTGAACCGTTTGGTAAACCTATAGCTAAACCTATAACCTATAACCTATAGCTCTTAAACTGCTTTGTCTACCGTATATGGATTTTGATAACTACAGAAATACAATGTGTATTTGTATAGTATAAACATCTAGATGACATGTATGATACAAGACAACCATACATAATGACTACTGGTTATTGCTAATTGATTCACATAGTGGTAACGACAATTGGTCACCATATAAAAGGGTGTGTGTGAACACTTGCAATTTATTTTTACATGGTGCAGATAGACAGCAAGAGAGAGGAAGAAATCAAAGAGCTTGTGGACAAGGGGCCCTTCAGAGAGGTGGGCATCAGAGACGGAGGCACACGGCAGGGAACTGTGTCTAATGAAATGCAGGCCATCGTCGTTGACCATGTGGTAAACAGAGGCCTTACCATGGCAGAGGCTGCCAGATTAGTTCATCCCAACTGTCAATTCGATCATGAGAACATTTCGCCCCAAAAAAATGTAAATCTCCAGGATATGCACTATGCTTTACCATTACGTTTAAAGTAAATTACATATTGTAATTCATGGAAATTCACAAAACATGTTAATCCAGGGCAGAGTACGTAAGGTACAGAGCCGCAGACAGTCTCAGGGTCAGGGCAGGCAGAGGTCAGTTATCCAGGGCAGAGTACGTAAGGTACAGAGCGGCAGACAGTCTCAGGGTCAGGGCAGGCTGAGGTCAGTAATCCAGGGCAGTGTACGTAAGGTACAGAGTGGCAGACAGTCTCAGGGTCAGGGCAGGCAGAGGTCAGTAATCCAGGGCAGAGTACGTAAGGTACAGAGCGGCAGACAGTCTCAGGGTCAGGGCAGGCAGAGGTCAGTAATCCAGGGCAGTGTAAAAGGTACAGAGCGGCAGACAGGCTCAGGGTCAGGGCAGGCAGAGGTCAGTAATCCAGGGCAGAGTACGTAAGGTGCAGAGCAGCAGACAGTCTCAGGGTCAGGGCAGGCAGAGGTCAGTAATCCAGGGCAGTGTAAAAGGTACAGAACAGCGGGCAGACTCAGAACAGGCAGAATGATCAAAACCTGGATAACTAGAAAACGGGCTCAAGAAAACAGGAGTACGAAAAGCATGCTGGTAGGCTTGATGAGACAAGACGAACTGGCAACAGACAAACAGAGAACACAGGTATAAATGCACAGGGGATAATGGGGAAATGGGTGACACATGGAGGGGGGTGGAGACAAGCACAAAGACATGTGAAACCGATCAGGGTGTGACAGTCCTACCCTCAGAATTGACAAGACCCTGTGGCCGTGTGCTGACCGACTAGCAGGAGTGGGCAGTGGTGGAAATGATGAGGGCCAGGAATGACACACGGATGTCAGAAATAAAGCAGGCCATTGAGGAGAACGATGACAGCCTTGCTGATGTGGCATCCATCAGCCTACCAACAATCACCGCCTTTTGAAGAGGCACCAGGTATCTATGAAACACATTTACCTGGTGCCTTTTGAAGAGGCACCAGGTATCTATGAAACACATTTACCTGGTGCCTTTTGAAGAGGCACCAGGTATCTATGAAACACGTTTACCTGGTGCCTTTTGAAGAGGCACCAGGTATCTATGAAACACATTTATGTCACGATTGACCATGGGAGAGAGAGAGAACCAAGGCGCAGCATGTAAAAAAAAACATCTTCTCTTTATTTAGGAGAAAACGAACGAAGCAAAACAAATAGACGACCGTGAAGCTAGAACCGAACGAAATGCAAACATGCAACCTAGACACAGACACAGACTAAGACAATGACTAAATCAATGACCCAACAAACACATGATGCCTATGGCCGCCTAAAATATGGCTCCCAATCAGAGACAAATGAAAGACACCTGTCTCTGATTGAGAAACCACTCAGGCAACCATAGACATACCTAGAAACCCTCACTAAACCATAGACATACCTAGACATACTCACTCAACACAAAACCACAAACACAAAACCCAACAACCCCTTAACCATATAACCACCCAAACACAAACCTTCCCCATGTCACACCCTGACCTAACAAACATAATAAAGGAAACAAAGATAACTAAGGCCAGGGTGTGACATAACCCCCCCCTTAAGGTGCGAACACCGGGCGCACCAACACAAAGTCTAGGGGAGGATCCGGGGTAGGCCTTAATATGGCGGCGGCTCGGGTGCAGGACGTGGCCACCACTCCACCATAGTCGATCTCCGCTTCGGTGTCTCTGGTAGATCCTGGCTGAATGGCGGATTCAGCTGATCCTGGCTGGCGGACCACTCTGGCTGATCATGGCTGGCGGGCGACTCTGGCTGATCATGGCTGGCGGGCGACTCTGGCTGATCATGGCTGGCGGGCGACTCTGGCTGATCATGGCTGGCGGGCGACTCTGGCTGATCATGGCTGGCGGGCGACTCTGGCTGATCATGGCTGGCGGGCGACTCTGGCTGATCATGGCTGGCGGGCGACTCTGGCTGATCATGGCTGGCGGGCGACTCTGGCTGATCATGGCTGGCGGGCGACTCTGGCTGATCATGGCTGGCGGGCGACTCTGGCTCGTGGCAGACGGATGGCTCAGAAGGCGCTGGGCAGACGGATGGCTCAGATGGCGCTGGGCTAACGGATGGCTCAGACGGCGCTGGGTAGACTGGCAGCTCTGACGGCTCGGGGCAGACTGGCAGCTCTGACGGCTCGGGGCAGACTGGCAGCTCTGACGGCTCGGGGCAGACTGGCAGCTCTGACGGCTCGGGGCAGACTGGCAGCTCTGACGGCTCGGGGCAGACTGGCAGCTCTGACGGCTCGGGGCAGACTGGCAGCTCTGACGGCTCGGGGCAGACTGGCAGCTCTGACGCCTCGGGGCAGACTGGCAGCTCTGACGCCTCGGGGCAGACTGGCAGCTCTGGCCGGCTGAGACGCACTATAGGCCTGGTGCGTGGTGCCGGAACTGGTGGTACCGGGCTAGGGACACGCACCTGAAGGCTAGTGCGGGGAGAAGGAACAGGGCATACTGGACCCTGGATACGCACATTAGGCCTAGTGCATGGTGCCGGAACTGGTGGTACCGGGCTGGGGCCACACATCTCAGGGCTAGTGCGGGGAGCAGCAACAGGACACACTGGGCTCTCAAAGCGCACTATAGGCCTAGTGCGTGGTACCGGCACAGGTGGTACCGGGATGAGGACACGCACCTCAGGGCGAGTGCGGGGAGAAGCAACAATGCGAACAGGGCTCTGGAGACACCCTGGAATCCTGGGGCGTGGTGCCGGAACTGGTGGTACCGGGCTGGGGCGGAAAGGTGTTACAGGAGGTGTAGGACTAGGAATGCACACAGGAGGCCTGGTTCGTGGGACTGTCATTCCCAGACGGTTAGCACGCAACTCAGGACGAGCATGGAGAACTGACTCAGGTAACATCACCTCCCGCACGCGCTCTGTCGGTGGATGTCGTGCCTCACGCACCAACACAGTAGGTCCCTCTTTTCACTCTCCTCCAAACTCCTCATTAACTCCTTAACAGTCTCTGTATCCTTCCCATTGCTCACCTCCAGTATCTGCACAACGGGCTCTGGTTCCCTCCTTTCACGCTGCTTGGTCCTGAGTGGTTGGGTCATTCTGTCACGATTGACCATGGGAGAGAGAGAGGACCAAGGCGCAACATGTAAAAAAAACATCTTCTCTTTATTTAGGAGAAAACAAACGAAGCAAAACAACAAATAGACGACCGTGAAGCTAGAACCGAACGAAATGCAAACATGCAACCTAGACATAGACACAGACCTAGACACAGACTAAGACAATGACTAAATCAATGACCCAACAAACACATGATGCCTATGGCCGCCTAAAATATGGCTCCCAATCAGAGACAAATGAAAGACGCCTGTCTCTGATTGAGAAACCACTCAGGCAACCATAGACATACCTAGAAACCCTCACTAAACCATAGACATACCTAGACATACTCACTCAACACAAAACCACAAACACAAAACCCAACAACCCCTTAACCATATAACCACCCAAACACAAACCTTCCCCATGTCACACCCTGACCTAACAAACATAATAAAGGAAACAAAGATAACTAAGGCCAGGGTGTGACAATTTACCTGGTACCTTTTGAAGAGGCACCAGGTATCTATGAAACACATTTACCTGGTGCCTTTTGAAGAGGCACCAGGTATCTATGAAACACATTTACCTGGTACCTTTGGAGAGAAACAACGACCGGGTGAAACAACTGCAGGCCGAGTATGTTCAGGTACAGCACTATATACTGTATTACTGTTACTATTAATGCACATGCTACTTCACAATATCATATTGGAACTATAGTGTCAAAATAACTAACCAAACTATATTTTTAGAGGGTGATGCTGCTTGATGCTGCTATGAACCATCACAGGTATATCTTTGTTGATGAAGCGGATTTCAATCTGGTCAAAACTCGACACCGTGGCTGGAACCTCATCAGCCAACGGGAGACCGTCCAAGTGCCTGGACAACGTGGTGAAACATCTCCATGTGTGCAGCTATCTCTGAAGATGGTATGGAGGACGTAAGTCATTACTTGGATCATACAACACTGCACACCTCATTGTGTTTCTCAGATAAATTGAGCAGGCCTGTCAAGGTGAAGGGGTCACCTATGTCATTGTGTGGGACAGGTCCGGTTCCACCATGCAGAGGTGTTTTAGGCATGGTTTCTGGCCCATTCCCGTTTTGTGACCCTATACCTGCCCACATACACTCCTTTCCTTTTGTTAGCATGGAGGTACGATCGCCATCCCCATGAGCATGCTACCCTCCTTCTGGCCATGGATGAGGCATGTAACGACTTCAATTCAGACATTGGATTCGCCATGCCAAAAGGTTTTCCCACGGTGCGTGAACAATGTGATTCACTGTGATGAATGTCCTCATAGCTATATCTGAAATATGAATGATTGTAGAGGATGTTTTCATTGATCACACCTTTGATTACACAATGGATACATTTGATGGAAATGGTACATTTTCTGTTCATTTTGTTGGGTAATGTAAGTATTGCCAACACGTTGAAACGCGTATCTTGCATTGTTTGCTATTGAATTAACTGGTAGTTAAAATTACTAAATTGAAAAGATATCATTATGTTTTGGTGATAAAACAATTGTTCTCATTACATTTCACAAACGTATATTTTGAATCAATGGTTGTGTGGTGAGAGATTGACAATCCAAATGAATGCACAATGAAAAGATTTGAATGAGACATTACAAGTGTGACAAGTTTGGAGTTTTGTACTGAGCTGTGAAAATGTACCACATACTTGTAAAAATGTACCACATACTTGTTGGACCACATACTTGTAAAAATGTACCACATACTTGTCAAAATGTACCACATACTTGTAAAAATGTACCACATACTTGTTGGACCACATACTTGTTGGACCACATACTTGTTGGACCACATACTTGTTGGACCACATACTTGTGAAAATGTACCACATACTTGTTGGACCACATACTTGTGAAAATGTACCACATACTTGTGAAAACCAAAGCAATAAAACAGACAGTAGTATACAGTTGAAGTCAGAAGTTTACATACACTTAGGTTGGAGTCATTAAAACTCGTTTTTCAACCACTCCACAAATTTCTTGTTAACAAACTATAGTTTTGGCAAGTCGGTTAGGACGTCTACTTTGTGCATGACACAAGTAATTTTTCCAGCAATTGTTTACAGACAGATTATTTCACTTACTGTGTCACAATTCCACTCTGTCAGAAGTTTACATACACTAAGTTGACTGTGCCTTTAAAAAGCTTGGAAAATTCCAGAAAATGATGTCTTGGCTTTAGAAGCTTCTGATAGGCTAATTTACATTATTTGAGTCAATTGGGAGTGTACCTGTGGATGTATTTCAAGGCCTACCTTCAAACTCAGTGCCTCTTTGCTTGACATCATGGGAAAATCAAAAGAAATCAGCCAAGACCTCAGATAAAAAATTGTAGACCTCCACATGTCTGGTTCATCCTTGGGAGCAATTTCCAAATGTCTGAAGGTACCATGTTCATCTGTACAAACAATGGTGGGCAAGTATAAACACCATGGGACCATGCAGCCGTCATACCGCTCAGGAAGGAGACCCGTTCTGTCTCCTAGAGATGAACGTACTTTGGTGCGAAAGTGCAAATCAATCACAGAACAACAGCAACGGCCCTTATGAAGATGCTGGAGGAAACAGGTACAAAAGTATCTATATCCACAGTAAAATGAGTCCTATATCGACATAACCTGAAATGCTGCTCAGCAAGGAAGAAGCCACTGCTCCAAAATTGCCATAAAAAAGCCAGATCACGGTTTGCAACTGCATATGGGGACAAAGATTGTACTTTTTTGGAGAAATATCCTCTGGTCTGATGAAACAAAAATAGAACTGTTTGGCCATAATGACCATCGTTATGTTTGGAGGAAAAAGTGGGAAGCTTGCAAGTCGAAGAACACCATCCCAACCGTGACGCACGGGGGTGGCAGCATCATGTTGTGGGGGTGTTTTGCTGCAGGAGGGACTGGTGCACTTCACAAAATAGATGACATCATGAGGCTGGAAGATTATGTGGATATATTGAAGCAACATCTCAAGACATCAGTCAGGAAGTTAAAGCTTAGTTGAAAATGGGTCTTCCAAATGGACAATGACCCCAAGCATACTTCCAAAGTTGTGGCAAAATGGCTTAAGGACAACAAAGTCAAGGTTTTGGAGTGGCCATCAAAGCCCTGACCTGAAGCCTATAGAAAATGTGTGGGTAGAACTGAAAAGGTGTGTGCCAGCAAGGAGGCCTACAAACCTGACTCACTTACAGCAGCTCTGTCAGGAGGAATGGGCCAAAATTCACCCAACTTATTGTGGGAAGCTTGTAGAATGCTACCCAAAACGTTTGACCCAAGTTCAACAATTTAAAGGCAATGCTACCAAATACTAATTGAGTGTATGTAAACTTCTGACCCAATGGGAATGTGATGAAAGAAACAAAAGCTGAAATAAATCATTCTCTCTACTAATATTCTGACATTCTTAAAATAAAGTGGTGATCCTAACTGACCTAAAACAGGGAATTTTTACTTGGATTAAATGTCATTGAATTGTGAAAAACTAAGTTTAAATGTATTTGGCTAAGGTGTATGTAAACTTCCAACTTCAACTGTATGTTAGGTTTGGTATGATTACATAAGACAGGTTACTTAAAGCAAAAAGCAAAGTGGGGTGGTTGGTCGGGCATATAACGGGAACTTCTAGCAACAAAAAGGCTGAATCTCATCACGGACAACTTTAGCATTTTAGCAACTTTTCAACTATTTGCTACTTTGCAACTGCTTAGCATGTTAGCTAACCCTAATCCTATTAGCTAACATTAACCTTTTAACCTAACTCCTAAACTTAACCCTAACCCCTAGCCTAACTAATGTTAGCCACTTAGCTAGTATTTGTAACATATCATATGTTTTGCAAATTCAAAACATATATGCATTTTAATTCGTAACATATCATAATAATTGGGTTATTGACATCCACAAATTAATATATACCATACAAAATATAACATACTAAATAACATACTCCTATTAAATTGGGTCTCTCAGGTTTACGTACAGAATAATACGAAATACTCTGAGACCAGGTTGGGGTAGTGGGTTGCTGTTCTGTTACTGTACCCTTGCACGCACTGTCCGTGTGTGAATTTGTGTGGTATCTGGGTGCGTGTGAATGTACCTTCAATCCTGGAACCCCTTTTTGCAGAGCCCTCAATAAACACAATCTATTAGAATGTTCCTTTGTAAAAAGGACAGGGTGTATGTGTTTGCCAAGGAAAAGGGAGAGTAATGGTGCACATATGGAGAGATGATTAGATGAACACACTCCTGGCAGGGAGAGCTGGACCTCGTGAGAAGTGTGTGTGTGTGATGTGGGGAATGTTTTTGATCAGGACTATGCCCAGCTTCCAATTCTCCCATTTGGAGAAATCCCAGAATTATCTTTTTGGATTCTGGAATGTTACATGCTCTTGACAAGTTTCTATTTTCTACACCACTTCTCTCTGAAACTAGTTATTTTTCAACAGTACCGCAGAACACTTTGTCCAGTTTGATTGATGTCGTTTTTTTGTTGTATTGTGTGGTCTTGAAGTAAAAATGTACTTGTTTTGTCAGTGATTTTCTGAGGCTCATTATCATCAATTCAAACATGCCATGTGTTCTCTCTAGTTTACAAATGTGTGTGTTAGTGGCACTCATTAAATGAAGACGACCTGAACTGCATTGATCCTGAAGTTGTTATCAGAGTTGGGTTTAATTCCTTCCACTAGTTCAATTCTAATTCAAATCACTCTCACTGTAAGTTCCATTTAATTCAATTCACATTCCAGGTCTGTCTTGAAGAGATAATTACATTTCTCTCAAATCCAATGTTAGGTCAATTCCAAGAATTCAGTACCCAATTCAATATTTCCCTCAACCATTTCACACATTAAATTAGACTTCAATTTCCTCAGGCTTTCAGGCTGATCATGTCACTGTTCAGACAACCTAGCTATACCGGAAATATAGAAATACAAGTTGAAATTATTTAAAACAAATCCTGCAATCCGTTATTGACACTAAGTGTATTAATTCAATTAACTGTGAAATGTACAAATATTGAATTCCAATGAAATTCCAAAGATTACTTATTTACAATTCCAATTCACTTCAAATTCATATAGTCCAAACAGTCTAATTCCAATTCACTTCAAATTCATATCGTCCAAACAGTCTAATTCCAATTCACTTCAAATTCATATCGTCCAAACAGTCTAATTCCAATTCACTTCAAATTCATATCGTCCAAACAGTCTAATTCCAGTTCAATTCCAATTCCATAACTGGAAGTTTTTTGAAATTCAAATTGAATTCAACATAACTTCTCCACTTCATGAATTAATTCAATAATTTAATTGGAATTTCAACCCTGGTTGTTATAGCCCATCATGTATGTAGCCTCTTTTCTCCAGCCCAGTCTCAGAGCAGGAGACAGGATCACACACTGGGTTTGCAGCAGGCCAGCTAGCTGGGTCTGAATGGGGACACACAGACACACTGACCTAACTACACACACAGACACACCTACGCATGTATGCACGCACGCACGTGCACACATCAGAAATTAAATATAGATGTGGCCTTAAATGTTTATGTGCCCCCCAGTGCACGACATGTCAGTTCGTCTGCATTCCTCAACCCCTCTGAGTCTCCTCTCATACGCATCTGCTCTGCAGGAGAGAGGGAGAAGGGGAGAGACAGAAAGCGGTAGAAAACAGATAGAGGAGAGGGAAAGAGACAGAAAAAGGTAGAAAACAGATAGAGGAGAGGGAAAGATACAGAAAGAGGTAGAAAACAGATAGAGGAGAGGGAAAGATACATAAAGAGGTAGAAAACAGATAGAGGAGAGGGAAAGATACAGAAAGAGATATAAAACAGATAGAGGGAAAGAGACATAAAGAGGTAGAACACAGTTAGAGGAGAGGGAAAGAGACAGAAAGAGGTAGAAAACAGATAGAGGAGAGGGAAAGAGACAGAAAGAGGTAGAAAACAGATAGAGGGGAAAGATACATAAAGGGGTAGAAAACAGATAGAGGAGAGGGAAAGAGACAGAAAGAGATAGAAAACAGATAGAGGAGAGGGAAAGAGATGGAAAGAGGTAGAACACATATAGAGGAGAGGGAAAGAGACAGAAAGGGAACGAGACAGAAAGAGGTAGAAAACAGATAGAGGGAAAGAGGCAGAAAGAGATAGAAAACAGATAGAGGAGAGGGAAAGATACAGAAAGAGGTAGAACACAGATAGAGGAGAGGGTAAGAGACAGAAAGAGGTAGAACACAGATAGAGGAGAGGGAAAGATACAGAAAAAGGTATGACACAGATAGAGGAGAGGGAAAGAGGTAGAAAACAGATAGGGGAGAGGGAAAGAGACGGATATAGGTAGAACACATATAGAGGAGAGGGAAAGAGACAGAAAGAGGTAGAAAACAGATAGAGGGAAAGAGGCAGAAAGAGATAGAAAACAGATAGAGGAGAGGGAAAGATACAGAAAGAGGTAGAACACAGATAGGGGAGAGGGAAAGAGACAGAAAGAGGTAGAAAACAGATAGAGGAGAGGGAAAGAGACAGAAAGAGGTAGAAAACAGATAGAGGAGAGGGAAAGATACAGAAAGAGGTAGAACACAGATAGAGGAGAGGGAAAGAGACAGAAAGAGGTAGAAAACAGATAGAGGAAAGAGACAGAAAGAGGTAGAACACAGATAGGGGAGAGGGAAAGAGACAGAAAGAGGTAGAAAACAGATAGAGGAGAGGGAAAGAGACAGAAAGAGGTAGAAAACAGATAGAGGAGAGGGAAAGAGACAGAAAGAGGTAGAAAACAGATAGAGGGAAAGAGACAGAAAGAGGTAGAAATAGATAGAGGAGAGGGGAAGAGATGGATATAGGTAGAACACATATAGAGGAGAGGGAAAGAGACAGAAAGGGGTAGAAAACAGATAGAGGGAAAGAGACAGAAAGAGGTAGAAAACAGATAGAGGAGAGGGAAAGAGACAGAAAGAGGTAGAAAACAGATAGAGGAGAGGGAAAGAGACAGAAAGAGGTAGAAAACAGATAGAGGGAAAGTGACAGAAAGAGGTAGACCACAGATAGAGGAGAGGGAAAGATACAGAAAGAGATAGAAAACAGATAGAGGAGAGGGAAAGATACATAAAGAGGTAGAAAACAGATAGAGGAGAGGGAAAGATACAGAAAGAGGTAGAACACAGATAGAGTAGAGGGAAAGTGACAGAAAGAGGTAGAAACAGATAGAGGAGGGGGAAAGATACAGAAAGAGGTATAACACAGATAGAGGAGAGGGAAAGATACAGAAAGAGGTAGAAAACAGATAGAGGAGAGGGAAAGAGACAGAAAGAGGTAGAAAACAGATAGAGGAGAGGGAAAGATACAGAAAGAGGTAGAACACAGATAGAGGAGAGGGAAAGAGACAGAAAGAGGTAGAAAACAGATAGAGGAGAGGGAAAGAGACAGAAAGAGGTAGAAAACAGATAGAGGAGAGGGAAAGATACAGAAAGAGGTAGAACACAGATAGAGGAGAGGGAAAGAGACAGAAAGAGGTAGAAAACAGATAGAGGAAAGAGACAGAAAGAGGTAGACCACAGATAGAGGAGAGGGAAAGATACAGAAAGAGATAGAAAACAGATAGAGGAGAGGGAAAGAGATTGATATAGGTAGAACACATATAGAGGAGAGGGAAAGAGACAGAAAGGGGTAGAAAACAGATAGAGGAGAGGGAAAGATACATAAAGAGGTAGAAAACAGATAGAGGAGAGGGAAAGATACAGAAAGAGATATAAAACAGATAGAGGGAAAGAGACATAAAGAGGTAGAACACAGTTAGAGGAGAGGGAAAGAGACAGAAAGAGGTAGAAAACAGATAGAGGAGAGGGAAAGAGACAGAAAGAGGTAGAAAACAGATAGAGGGGAAAGATACATAAAGGGGTAGAAAACAGATAGAGGAGAGGGAAAGAGACAGAAAGAGATAGAAAACAGATAGAGGAGAGGGAAAGAGACGGAAAGAGGTAGAACACATATAGAGGAGAGGGAAAGAGACAGAAAGGGAACGAGACAGAAAGAGGTAGAAAACAGATAGAGGGAAAGAGGCAGAAAGAGATAGAAAACAGATAGAGGAGAGGGAAAGATACAGAAAGAGGTAGAACACAGATAGAGGAGAGGGTAAGAGACAGAAAGAGGTAGAACACAGATAGAGGAGAGGGAAAGATACAGAAAAAGGTATGACACAGATAGAGGAGAGGGAAAGAGGTAGAAAACAGATAGGGGAGAGGGAAAGAGACGGATATAGGTAGAACACATATAGAGGAGAGGGAAAGAGACAGAAAGAGGTAGAAAACAGATAGAGGGAAAGAGGCAGAAAGAGATAGAAAACAGATAGAGGAGAGGGAAAGATACAGAAAGAGGTAGAACACAGATAGGGGAGAGGGAAAGAGACAGAAAGAGGTAGAAAACAGATAGAGGAGAGGGAAAGAGACAGAAAGAGGTAGAAAACAGATAGAGGAGAGGGAAAGATACAGAAAGAGGTAGAACACAGATAGAGGAGAGGGAAAGAGACAGAAAGAGGTAGAAAACAGATAGAGGAAAGAGACAGAAAGAGGTAGAACACAGATAGGGGAGAGGGAAAGAGACAGAAAGAGGTAGAAAACAGATAGAGGAGAGGGAAAGAGACAGAAAGAGGTAGAAAACAGATAGAGGAGAGGGAAAGAGACAGAAAGAGGTAGAAAACAGATAGAGGGAAAGAGACAGAAAGAGGTAGAAATAGATAGAGGAGAGGGGAAGAGATGGATATAGGTAGAACACATATAGAGGAGAGGGAAAGAGACAGAAAGGGGTAGAAAACAGATAGAGGGAAAGAGACAGAAAGAGGTAGAAAACAGATAGAGGAGAGGGAAAGAGACAGAAAGAGGTAGAAAACAGATAGAGGAGAGGGAAAGAGACAGAAAGAGGTAGAAAACAGATAGAGGGAAAGTGACAGAAAGAGGTAGACCACAGATAGAGGAGAGGGAAAGATACAGAAAGAGATAGAAAACAGATAGAGGAGAGGGAAAGATACATAAAGAGGTAGAAAACAGATAGAGGAGAGGGAAAGATACAGAAAGAGGTAGAACACAGATAGAGTAGAGGGAAAGTGACAGAAAGAGGTAGAAACAGATAGAGGAGGGGGAAAGATACAGAAAGAGGTATAACACAGATAGAGGAGAGGGAAAGATACAGAAAGAGGTAGAAAACAGATAGAGGAGAGGGAAAGAGACAGAAAGAGGTAGAAAACAGATAGAGGAGAGGGAAAGATACAGAAAGAGGTAGAACACAGATAGAGGAGAGGGAAAGAGACAGAAAGAGGTAGAAAACAGATAGAGGAGAGGGAAAGAGACAGAAAGAGGTAGAAAACAGATAGAGGAGAGGGAAAGATACAGAAAGAGGTAGAACACAGATAGAGGAGAGGGAAAGAGACAGAAAGAGGTAGAAAACAGATAGAGGAAAGAGACAGAAAGAGGTAGACCACAGATAGAGGAGAGGGAAAGATACAGAAAGAGATAGAAAACAGATAGAGGAGAGGGAAAGAGATTGATATAGGTAGAACACATATAGAGGAGAGGGAAAGAGACAGAAAGGGGTAGAAAACAGATAGAGGAGAGGGAAAGATACATAAAGAGGTAGAAAACAGATAGAGGAGAGGGAAAGATACAGAAAGAGATATAAAACAGATAGAGGGAAAGAGACATAAAGAGGTAGAACACAGTTAGAGGAGAGGGAAAGAGACAGAAAGAGGTAGAAAACAGATAGAGGAGAGGGAAAGAGACAGAAAGAGGTAGAAAACAGATAGAGGGGAAAGATACATAAAGGGGTAGAAAACAGATAGAGGAGAGGGAAAGAGACAGAAAGAGATAGAAAACAGATAGAGGAGAGGGAAAGAGACGGAAAGAGGTAGAACACATATAGAGGAGAGGGAAAGAGACAGAAAGGGAACGAGACAGAAAGAGGTAGAAAACAGATAGAGGGAAAGAGGCAGAAAGAGATAGAAAACAGATAGAGGAGAGGGAAAGATACAGAAAGAGGTAGAACACAGATAGAGGAGAGGGTAAGAGACAGAAAGAGGTAGAACACAGATAGAGGAGAGGGAAAGATACAGAAAAAGGTATGACACAGATAGAGGAGAGGGAAAGAGGTAGAAAACAGATAGGGGAGAGGGAAAGAGACGGATATAGGTAGAACACATATAGAGGAGAGGGAAAGAGACAGAAAGAGGTAGAAAACAGATAGAGGGAAAGAGGCAGAAAGAGATAGAAAACAGATAGAGGAGAGGGAAAGATACAGAAAGAGGTAGAACACAGATAGGGGAGAGGGAAAGAGACAGAAAGAGGTAGAAAACAGATAGAGGAGAGGGAAAGAGACAGAAAGAGGTAGAAAACAGATAGAGGAGAGGGAAAGATACAGAAAGAGGTAGAACACAGATAGAGGAGAGGGAAAGAGACAGAAAGAGGTAGAAAACAGATAGAGGAAAGAGACAGAAAGAGGTAGAACACAGATAGGGGAGAGGGAAAGAGACAGAAAGAGGTAGAAAACAGATAGAGGAGAGGGAAAGAGACAGAAAGAGGTAGAAAACAGATAGAGGAGAGGGAAAGAGACAGAAAGAGGTAGAAAACAGATAGAGGGAAAGAGACAGAAAGAGGTAGAAACAGATAGAGGAGGGGGAAAGATACAGAAAGAGGTATAACACAGATAGAGGAGAGGGAAAGATACAGAAAGAGGTAGAAAACAGATAGAGGAGAGGGAAAGAGACAGAAAGAGGTAGAAAACAGATAGAGGAGAGGGAAAGATACAGAAAGAGGTAGAACACAGATAGAGGAGAGGGAAAGAGACAGAAAGAGGTAGAAAACAGATAGAGGAGAGGGAAAGAGACAGAAAGAGGTAGAAAACAGATAGAGGAGAGGGAAAGATACAGAAAGAGGTAGAACACAGATAGAGGAGAGGGAAAGAGACAGAAAGAGGTAGAAAACAGATAGAGGAAAGAGACAGAAAGAGGTAGACCACAGATAGAGGAGAGGGAAAGATACAGAAAGAGATAGAAAACAGATAGAGGAGAGGGAAAGAGATTGATATAGGTAGAACACATATAGAGGAGAGGGAAAGAGACAGAAAGGGGTAGAAAACAGATAGAGGAGAGGGAAAGATACATAAAGAGGTAGAAAACAGATAGAGGAGAGGGAAAGATACAGAAAGAGATATAAAACAGATAGAGGGAAAGAGACATAAAGAGGTAGAACACAGTTAGAGGAGAGGGAAAGAGACAGAAAGAGGTAGAAAACAGATAGAGGAGAGGGAAAGAGACAGAAAGAGGTAGAAAACAGATAGAGGGGAAAGATACATAAAGGGGTAGAAAACAGATAGAGGAGAGGGAAAGAGACAGAAAGAGATAGAAAACAGATAGAGGAGAGGGAAAGAGACGGAAAGAGGTAGAACACATATAGAGGAGAGGGAAAGAGACAGAAAGGGAACGAGACAGAAAGAGGTAGAAAACAGATAGAGGGAAAGAGGCAGAAAGAGATAGAAAACAGATAGAGGAGAGGGAAAGATACAGAAAGAGGTAGAACACAGATAGAGGAGAGGGTAAGAGACAGAAAGAGGTAGAACACAGATAGAGGAGAGGGAAAGATACAGAAAAAGGTATGACACAGATAGAGGAGAGGGAAAGAGGTAGAAAACAGATAGGGGAGAGGGAAAGAGACGGATATAGGTAGAACACATATAGAGGAGAGGGAAAGAGACAGAAAGAGGTAGAAAACAGATAGAGGGAAAGAGGCAGAAAGAGATAGAAAACAGATAGAGGAGAGGGAAAGATACAGAAAGAGGTAGAACACAGATAGGGGAGAGGGAAAGAGACAGAAAGAGGTAGAAAACAGATAGAGGAGAGGGAAAGAGACAGAAAGAGGTAGAAAACAGATAGAGGAGAGGGAAAGATACAGAAAGAGGTAGAACACAGATAGAGGAGAGGGAAAGAGACAGAAAGAGGTAGAAAACAGATAGAGGAAAGAGACAGAAAGAGGTAGAACACAGATAGGGGAGAGGGAAAGAGACAGAAAGAGGTAGAAAACAGATAGAGGAGAGGGAAAGAGACAGAAAGAGGTAGAAAACAGATAGAGGAGAGGGAAAGAGACAGAAAGAGGTAGAAAACAGATAGAGGGAAAGAGACAGAAAGAGGTAGAAATAGATAGAGGAGAGGGGAAGAGATGGATATAGGTAGAACACATATAGAGGAGAGGGAAAGAGACAGAAAGGGGTAGAAAACAGATAGAGGGAAAGAGACAGAAAGAGGTAGAAAACAGATAGAGGAGAGGGAAAGAGACAGAAAGAGGTAGAAAACAGATAGAGGAGAGGGAAAGAGACAGAAAGAGGTAGAAAACAGATAGAGGGAAAGTGACAGAAAGAGGTAGACCACAGATAGAGGAGAGGGAAAGATACAGAAAGAGATAGAAAACAGATAGAGGAGAGGGAAAGATACATAAAGAGGTAGAAAACAGATAGAGGACAGGGAAAGATACAGAAAGAGGTAGAACACAGATAGAGTAGAGGGAAAGTGACAGAAAGAGGTAGAAACAGATAGAGGAGGGGGAAAGATACAGAAAGAGGTATAACACAGATAGAGGAGAGGGAAAGATACAGAAAGAGGTAGAAAACAGATAGAGGAGAGGGAAAGAGACAGAAAGAGGTAGAAAACAGATAGAGGAGAGGGAAAGATACAGAAAGAGGTAGAACACAGATAGAGGAGAGTGAAAGAGACAGAAAGAGGTAGAAAACAGATAGAGGAGAGGGAAAGAGACAGAAAGAGGTAGAAAACAGATAGAGGAGAGGGAAAGATACAGAAAGAGGTAGAACACAGATAGAGGAGAGGGAAAGAGACAGAAAGAGGTAGAAAACAGATAGAGGAAAGAGACAGAAAGAGGTAGACCACAGATAGAGGAGAGGGAAAGATACAGAAAGAGATAGAAAACAGATAGAGGAGAGGGAAAGAGATTGATATAGGTAGAACACATATAGAGGAGAGGGAAAGAGACAGAAAGGGGTAGAAAACAGATAGAGGGAAAGAGACAGAAAGAGATAGAACACAGATAGAGGAGAGGGAAATATACAGAAAGAGGTAGAACACAGATAGAGGAGAGGGAAAGAGACAGAAAGAGGTAGAAAACAGATAGAGGGAAAGAGACAGAAAGAGGTAGAAAACAGATAGAGGAGAGGGAAAGATACAGAAAGAGGTAGACCACAGATAGAGGAGAGGGAAAGATACAGAAAGAGATAGAAAACAGATAGAGGAGAGGGAAAGATACATAAAGAGGTAGAAAACAGATAGAGGAGAGGGAAATATACAGAAAGAGGTAGAACACAGATAGAGGAGAGGGAAAGTGACAGAAAGAGGTAGAAACAGATAGAGGAGGGGGAAAGATACAGAAAGAGGTAGAACACAGATAGAGGAAAGGGAAAGATACAGAAAGAGGTAGAAAACAGATAGAGGAGAGGGAAAGATACAGAAAGAGGTAGAACACAGATAGAGGAAAGAGACAGAAAGAGGTAGACCACAGATAGAGGAGAGGGAAAGATACAGAAAGAGATAGAAAACAGATAGAGGAGAGGGAAAGAGATTGATATAGGTAGAACACATATAGAGGAGAGGGAAAGAGACAGAAAGGGGTAGAAAACAGATAGAGGGAAAGAGACAGAAAGAGATAGAACACAGATAGAGGAGAGGGAAATATACAGAAAGAGGTAGAACACAGATAGAGGAGAGGGAAAGAGACAGAAAGAGGTAGAAAACAGATAGAGGGAAAGAGACAGAAAGAGGTAGAAAACAGATAGAGGAGAGGGAAAGATACAGAAAGAGGTAGACCACAGATAGAGGAGAGGGAAAGATACAGAAAGAGATAGAAAACAGATAGAGGAGAGGGAAAGATACATAAAGAGGTAGAAAACAGATAGAGGAGAGGGAAATATACAGAAAGAGGTAGAACACAGATAGAGGAGAGGGAAAGTGACAGAAAGAGGTAGAAACAGATAGAGGAGGGGGAAAGATACAGAAAGAGGTAGAACACAGATAGAGGAAAGGGAAAGATACAGAAAGAGGTAGAAAACAGATAGAGGAGAGGGAAAGATACAGAAAGAGGTAGAACACAGATAGAGGAGAGGGAAAGTGCCAGAAAGAGGTAGAAACAGATAGAGGAGAGGGAAACATACAGAAAGAGGTAGAACACAGATAGAGGAGAGGGAAAGTGACAGAAAGAGGTAGAAACAGATAGAGGAGGGGGAAAGATACAGAAAGAGGTAGAACACAGATAGAGGAGAGGGGAAGATACAGAGAGGTAGAAAATAGATAGAGGGAAAGAGACAGAAAGAGGTAGAACACAGATAGAGGAGAGGGAAAGAGACAGAAAGAGGGAGAACACAGATAGAGGAGAGGGGTATAGACCATCATAAGTAAATAAAGAGGAGAAAACAGAAAGAGAGGGGGAATGTAGACACAGGCAGCTATGATTTATACAGTCCTGCAGAGAGAGACAGATACCGGATAAACAGACAGAGAGCTAGTGAATACAGTCCTGCAGAGAGAGACAGATACCAGAGAAACAGACAGAGAGATAGTGAATACAGTACTGCAGAGACAGATACCAGAGAAACATACAGAGAGATAGTGAATACAGTCCTGCAGAGAGAGACGGATACCAGAGAAACAGACAGAGAGATAGTGAATACAGTCCTGCAGAGAGAGACAGATACCAGAGAAACAGACAGAGAGATAGTGAATACAGTCTTGCAGAGAGAGAGACAGATACCAGAGAAACAGACAGAGAGATAGTGAATACAGTCCTGCAGAGAGAGACAGATATCAGAGAAACAGACAGAGAGATAGTGAATACAGTCCTGCAGAGACAGATACCAGAGAAACATACAGAGAGATAGTGAATACAGTCCTGCAGAGAGAGACAGATTCCAGAGAAACAAACAGAGAGATAGTGAATACAGTCCTGCAGGGACAGATACCAGAGAAACATACAGAGAGATAGTGAATACAGTCCTGCAGAGAGAGACGGATACCAGAGAAACAGACAGAGAGATAGTGAATATAATCCTGCAGAGAGAGACGGATACCAGAGAAACAGACAGAGAGATAGTGAATACAGTCTTGCAGAGAGAGACAGATACCAGAGAAACAGACAGAGAGATAGTGAATACAGTCCTGCAGAGAGAGATACCAGAGAAACATACAGAGAGATAGTGAATACAGTCCTGCAGAGAGAGACGGATACCAGAGAAACAGACAGAGAGATAGTGAATACAGTCCTGCAGAGAGAGACAGATACCAGAGAGACAGATACAGAGAGATAGTGAATACAGTCCTGCAGAGAGAGACAGATACCAGAGAGACAGACAGAGAGATAGTGAATACAGTCCTGCAGAGAGAGACAGATACCAGATACCATCCGGCTATTTCAGCCACAGCCGTTCCTGACAGGTGTATACTATCGAGCACACCGCTATGCAATCTCCATAGACAAACATTGGCAGTATAATGACCTTACTGAAGAGCTCAGTGGATGCCACCTTTCCAACAAGTCAGTTCGTTAAATTTCTGCCCTGCTTGAGCTGCCCCGGTCAACTGTAAATGTTATTATTGTGAAGTGGAAACATCTGGGAGCAACAACGGCTCAGTCGCGAAGTGGAAGGCCACACAAGCTGAAGCGCGTAGCGTGTAACATTTGTCTGTCTTTGGTCCTTACTACCGAGTTCCAAAATGCCTCTAGAAGCAATGTCAGCACAATAACTGTTTGTCAGGAGCTTCATGAAATGGGTTTCCATGGCAGTGCAGCCGCACACAAGCCTAAGATCACCATGCGCAATGCCAAGCATCGGTTGGAGTGGTGTAAATCTCACCGCCATTGGACATTGGAGCAGTGGAAACGTGTTCTCTGGAGTGATAAATCATGCTTTATCTTCTGGCAGTCCGAAGGAGGAATCTGGGTTTGCATTGGGGCAGGTAGATCGCTACCTGCCCCAATGCATAGTGCCAACTGTAAATTTGGTGGAGGAGAAATAATGGTCTGGGGCTGTTTTTCATGGTTATTAACGCTACAGCAGACAATGACATTCTAGACGATTTTGTACATCCAACTTTGTGGCAACAGTTTGGGGAAGGCCCTTTCCTGTTTCAGCATGACAATGCCCCTGTGCACAAAGCGAGGCCCATATAGAAATGGTTTGTCGAGATCAGTGTGGAAGAACATGCATGGCCTGCACAGAGCCCTGACCTCAACTCAATCAAACACCTTTGGGATGAATTGGTACGCCGACTGCGAGCCAGGCCTAATCGCCCAACAGTGCCCGACCTCACCAATGCTCTTGTGGCTGAATGGAAGCAAGTCCCCATAGTAAAGTTCCAACATCTAGAAATCTTGCTTGTTTGTTATTGACCAAATACTTATTTTCCACCATAATTTGCAAATAAATTCATAAAAAATGATACAATGTGATTTTCTGGATTTTTTTTCCTAATTTTGTCTGTCATAGTTGAAGTGTACCTATGATGAAAATTACAGGCCTCTCTCATCTTTTTAAGTGGGAGAACTTGCACAATTGGTGGCTGACTAAATACTTTTTTGCCCCACTGTATATCAACGAATTGCCGAAGGCACTAGAACAGTCTGCAGCACCTGGCCTCACCCTACTAGAATCTGAAGTCAAATGTCTACTGTTTGGTGATGATCTGGTCCCCAACCAAGGATGGCCTACAGCAGCACCTAGATCTTCTGCACAGATTCTGTCAGACCTGGGCCCTGACAGTAAATCTCAGTAGTACCAAAATAATGGTGTTCCAAAAAAGGTCCATTTGCCAGGACCACAAATACAAATTCCATCTAGACACCGTTGCCCAAGAGCACACAAAAAACTATACATACCTCGGCCTAAACATCAGCGCCACAGGTAACTTCCACAAAGCTGTGAACGATCTGGGAGACAAGGCAAGAAGGGCCTTCTATGCCATCAAAAGGAACATAAAATTTGACATATCAATAAAGATCTGGCAAAAAGACTTGAATCGGTTATAGAACCCATTGTCCTTTATGGTTGTGAGGTCTGGGGTCCGCTCACCAATCAAGAATTCACAAAATGGGACAAATACCAAATTGAGACTCCGCATGCAGAATTTTGCAAAAATATCCTCTGTGTACAACGTAAAACACCAAATAATGCATGCAGAGCAGAATTAGGCCGATACCCGCTAATGATCAAAATCCAGAAAAGATACGTTAAATTCTACAACCAACTAATAGGAAGTGATTCCCAAACCGTCCATAACAAAGCCATCACCTACAGAGAGATGCACCTGAAGAAGAGTCCCCTAAGCAAGCTGGTACTGGGGCTCTGTTCACAAACACAAACACACCCCACAAAGCCCCAGGACAGCAACACAATTAGACCCAACCAAATCATGAGAAAACAAAAAGATCATTACATAACACATTGAAAATAATTAACAAAATCTTTGCGCAAACAAAAATGCTATTTGTCTCTAAACAGAGAGTACACAGTGGCAGAATACCTGACCACGGTGACTGACACAAAATTAAGGAAAGCTTTGACTATGTACAGACTCAGTGAGCATAGCCCTGCTATTGAGAAAGGCCGCCATAGGCAGACATGACTCTCAAGAGAAGACCGCCTATGTGCACACTGCCCACAAAATGATGTGGAAACTGAGCTGCACTTCCTAACCTCCTGCCCAATGTATGACCATATTAGAGACACATATTTCCCTCAGATCACACAGATCCACAAAGAATTAGAAAACAAACTACATTTTGATAAACTCCCATATCTATTGGGTGAAATACCATGGTGTGCCATCACAGCAGCAAGATTTGTGACCTGTTGCCACAAGAAAAGGGCAACCAGTGAAGAACAAACACCATTGTAAATACAACCCATATTTACGTTTATTTATTTTCCCTTTCCTTTTCCGTTTTGTACTTTAACCATTTGCACATGGTTACAACACTGTATATATATATAATATGACATTTGTAATGTCTTTATTCTTTTGGAACTTCTGTGAGTGTAATGTTTACTGTTCATTTTATTGTTTATTTCACTTTTGTTTATTTTCTACTTCACTTGCTTTGGCGATGTTAACATATGTTTCCCATGTCAATAAAGCCCCTTGAATTGAGAGAGAGAGATATATAATGGGAGAGAGGGGAAGAGGGAGAGGGATACAGGGGTGGAGAGGGAGGGAGAGGGAGAGGGAGAGGGAGAGAGACAGAGACAGAGACAGAGAGAGAGAGAGAGAGAGAGAGAGAGAGAGAGAGAGAGAGAGAGAGAGAGAGAGAGAGAGAGAGAGAGAGAGAGAGAGAGAGAGAGAGAGAGAGAGAGAGAGAGAGAGAGGGAGAGAGAGGGAGAGGGAGAGGGAGAGGGAGAGAGAGAGAGGGAGAGGGAGAGGGAGAGAGACAGAGACAGAGAGAGAGAGAGAGAGAGAGAGAGAGAGAGAGAGAGAGAGAGAGAGAGAGAGAGAGAGAGAGAGAGAGAGAGGGGTGGAGAGGGAGAGAGTGAGAGAGACAGAGAGAGAGAGAGAGAGGAGTGGAGAGGGAGAGAGTAGGAGAGACAGAGAGAGAGAGAGAGAGGAGTGGAGAGGGAGAGAGTGAGAGAGAGAGATAGAGAGAGAGAGGAGTGGAGAGGGAGAGAGTAGGAGAGACAGAGAGAGAGAGAGAGAGGAGTGGAGAGGGAGAGAGTGAGAGAGAGAGATAGAGAGAGAGAGGGGTGGAGAGGGAGAGAGTGAGAGAGACAGATAGAGAGAGAGAGGAGTGGAGAGGGAGAGAGTAGGAGAGACAGAGAGAGAGAGAGAGAGGAGTGGAGAGGGAGAGAGTAGGAGAGACAGAGAGAGAGAGAGAGGAGTGGAGAGGGAGACAGAGAGAGACAGAGAGAGAGCGAATGGGAGGGAGGGGAAGAGGGAGAGGGAGATGGAGGATGAAAGGGCTATTGGAGGGTGATAGAGGGATACAGCAGTGTTGCAGAATTAGCTACAGTATAGATGACTGCTAGAATTAGCTACAGTATAGATGACTGCTAGAATTAGCTACAGTATAGATGACTGCTAGAATTAGCTACAGTATAGATGACTGCTAGAATTAGCTACAGTATAGATGACTGCTAGAATTAGCTACAGTATAGATGACTGCTAGAATTAGCTACAGTATAGATGACTGCTAGAATTAGCTACAGTATAGATGACTGCTAGAATTAGCTACAGTATAGATGAATGCTAGAATTAGCTACAGTATAGATGACTGCTAGAATTAGATACAGTATAGATGAATGCTAGAATTAGCTACAGTATAGATGACTGCTAGAATTAGCTACAGTATAGATGACTGCTAGAATTAGCTACAGTATAGATGACTGCTAGAATTAGCTACAGTATAGATGACTGCTAGAATTAGCTACAGTATAGATGACTGCTAGAATTAGCTACAGTATAGATGACTGCTAGAATTAGCTACAGTATAGATGACTGCTAGAATTAGCTACAGTATAGATGACTTCAGTGACATTGAGTATGGGAAGGAATAATTAAAGAGAAATGGAATATGGAGGTTAAAAAAACCAGTGAGAAAAGAAGGGTGAGAGAGTGACGGATATATATTGTAGAGGGGCCCTGATTGAATGTATAGTAATGTAACGTACATAGGGTGAAAGACTTCCAAACTGTAAGAACTTTTTAATAACTATTTTCATTCTTTCCAATCATTTGTTCTGGAATCACGTGCAGACAGACAAAAAGTTGAAAGATCTGAATGGAACTGTTGTTTTCACTCTCACTTTATTCAATACTGGATACAATCCTACACTGGCACTAACATCTGATCTGTTTGGAGAACAAGCCATCTATTGACCCAGATGCAAACAGACATACTGACCGACAGGTGGGATAAAGGTGCTCAGATTAGCACCCCTCCCCTGTATAGCCCCCCCTTCCCAAATCCCCTGTCAGTTTGTGACAGCTGATTTAGCTTTGTCCAGAGATCAAAGGCAGGGAGGGAGGGAGGGAGGGAGGGAGGGAGGGAGGGAGGGAGGGAATAGAGAAGAGAGGGAGAATAAGGGAGGTATATAGTTTCACTCCCATCTCTCGGGGCCCGGTTCCTCCTCATCTCCCTGTGATGGCTGCAAGGCCTCACACAAGCCCCTATTTGTCAGAGAACATGCCGTGTTATTATTGAGGGCTGATAGGCAGTTGACCCCTAGTTAAAGGAGATTACTGTCCAGGCTGTAACCCGTTGACCTTGGACAGGGGAAGTGAACACTAGGCCCTTGAACGCTCTCAAGTGGCTCATCATTTTCAACTTAGCCTCCAAGGCTATTGGCTGTCCCCTTCGTCTCCTTGGTTACTGGTTACTCATGGAAATAGTTAATAACCTTTTATTGCAGTAGGCTAAATCAGGGTCACACAGAATGTTTCTTGGTAGTCTTGAACAAATCTACTTTGAAACAAAAGTATATACCTGACACACATGGTTCTGGGCTTAAGAAAAGAAGACACCGGTACCTTGCAGATATAGAGTTGAAATGTATTACATTTTGAGTTTGCATCCCAATATTACACTTTATATACACTACCATTCCAACATTTGGGGTCACTTAGAAATGTCCTTGTTTTTTTGTTTTGTTTTTTAAATCCATTAAAATAACATAAAATTGATCAGAAATACAGTGTAGACATTGTTAATGTTGTAAATGACTATTGTAGCTGGAAACGGCAGATTTCTTATGGAATATCTACATAGGCGTACAGAGGCCCATTATCAGCAACCATCACTCCTGTGTTCCAATGGCACGTTGTGTTAGCTAATCCAAGTTTATAATTTTAAAAGGCTAATTGACCATTGGAAAACCCTTTGCAATGATATTAGCACAGCTGAAAACTGTAGTTCTGATTAATGAAGCAATAAAACTGGCCTTCTTTAGACTATTTGAGTATCTGGAGCATCAGCATTTGTGGGTTCGATTACAGGCTCAAAATGGCCAGAAACAAAGCACTTTGTTCTGAAACTCGTCAGTCTATTCTTGTTCTGAGAAATGAAGGCTATTCCATGCGAGAAATTGCCAAGAAACTGAAGATCTCGTACAACGCTGTGTACTACTCCCTTCACAGAACAGCACATCCCCGTGGAACGCTTTGGACACCTTGTGGAGTCCATGCCCTGACGAATTGAGTCTGTTCTGAGGGCAAAAGGGGGTGCAACTAAATATTAGGAAGGTGTTCCTAATGTTTTGTACACTCAGTGTACATAACTATACTACTGCTGAGTAAAAAGAAGTGCCGGTTACGCTACATATTGTTTTTGGAGAGAATTATTATTCTGTAGGTGGTAAAGCAGTAATAAGCTAATGGTGTGTGATATGGTTGTCTTGTCAGCTGGACCTACATTGTACATACCAAGTTGGATCCATTCAGTGGTTGAAACATTCACTGATATTCAACTCACATGACCACAGTGAAAAAAGACAAGGAATGTGAACAATAGGGTTAGAGTGAATGGAAGGTGAGATCCACATTCCACTCTCCATTCAAGCTTCACAGGTCAGATTCAGATCACATGACCCAGACATGGGTTCTGCCTTGTGATGATGCCACATGCCATATCAGCTCAGCCAGACCCTGAGAGAGAGAGAGAGAGAGAGAGAGAGAGAGAGAGAGAGAGAGAGAGAGAGAGAGAGAGAGAGAGAGACAGACAGAGACAGAGACAGAGAGAAACAGAAAGAAGAGAAAGAAGAGAAATTACTTGACACTAAGATAATTACTTGACACTAAGATAATAACTTGACACTAACATAATTACTTGACACTAAGATGATTACTTGACACTAAGATAATTACTTGACACTAAGATAATTACTTGACACATTGGAAAGAATTAACAAAAAAACAGAGCAAACTAGAATGCTATTTGGCCCTGAACAGAGAGTACACAGTGGCAGAATACCTGACTACTGTGACTGACCCAAACTCAACATTACACATCGCCTTGATGTCCAAGGTCCCTGAGTGTTGTACTGTGACTGACCCAAACTCAACATTACACATCGCCTTGATGTCCAAGGTCCCTGAGTGTTGTACTGTGACTGACCCAAACTCAACATTACACATCACCTTGATGTCCAAGGTCCCTGAGTGTTGTACTGTGACTGACCCAAACTCAACATTACACATCGCCTTGATGTCCAAGGTCCCTGAGTGTTGTACTGTGACTGACCCAAACTCAACATTACACATCGCCTTGATGTCCAAGGTCCCTGAGTGTTGTACTGTGACTGACCCAAACTCAACATTACACATAGTTCACATAGTTCATATGGACACCATGTCAGGGCACATAGTTCATATGGACACTCCATGTCAGGGCACATAGTCCACATGGACACTCCATGTCAGGGCACATAGTTCACATGGACACTCCATGTCAGGGCACATAGTTCATATGGACACACCATGTCAGGGCACATAGTTCATATGGACACTCCATGTCAGGGCACATAGTCCACATGGACACTCCATGTCAGGGCACATAGTCCACATGGACACTCCATGTCAGGGCACATAGTCCACATGGACACTCCATGTCAGGGCACATAGTTCATATGGACACTCCATGTCAGGGCACATAGTCCACATGGGTATGGTCAGAATGTACTCCCAGGTATTTATAGGAGTCGACCAGCTGGATGATTTCACTGTGAATGATGACCTGGCTTCGGTCAGCCACTGACCTGGGGTCAAAGATAACGTGCTGTGTTTTTGTGACATTCAGGACCATGATCATGAGCATGGCCTTATTTCTATTACAGCATGTTGGATGACTCTCAATCATATTCCATTCACCCAGTTCAATGTAACATTGATAGGTTGAGGCTACTACCTGATACTCTAATGTTCCCTATACCCATCTAGAGGTTGCTACAACCTAGCCTATGAATGAAAGTTTACAACGTAGGTGCACAGGTCGAGAGACAAATTTGAGGTGACAGACAGTGACATTCAATACCGACAGTTGAATACGAGAGTTTCCATTGGACAAATTCAGGTATGTTTGCATCTGTTTACACAATTTTCAACAGAATCGGCGGAATGAATACACACCTGATCATGCGTCAACAGAGTTCACTGTCATAACAGCCACATTGTATTCCTTCTCTTCCCTTCGCTTGTGGACTTCAATGCACAACACATCAGCTGTATGTGACCAGGTGAAAAAACCTTTCCAAGCCAAACCTCTACACACAGTCTACATCGTTGTCCCCATATTAACTAAAGTAACGTCATAGTCAGCATAGCTAATAGAACTAACGGGTTAGGGTTAGGGTTAGGGTTGAGCCGAGGTGTGGACATGAAGCTAGGGTTAGGGTCTTTCTCTTTCTCCCTCCGGCGTTAACAGAAACGTACCTTGACTTTGGGTATGCATATTAAGGGCACTATTCAATCTGTACACTTTAAACTTAAAAGGTTACGCAATATATATTTCCCATTGAGCCGACATCCGCAGCGTTTACCGTGGATGCAGTCTCCACTCAAGCAGCAACATTACCTTGCAATTTCAATCACGCTGTAAAGCTGAACTTCCGTGATGCGGATAGAATAGAGCCCTACATCTCAGAGCTCCAGTAGGGTTAGGGTTAGAATAGAGCCCTAAGTCTCAGAGCTCCAGTAGGGTTAGGGTTAGAATAGAGCCCTAAATCTCAGAGCTCCAGTAGGGTTAGGGTTAGAATAGAGCCCTAAGTCTCAGAGCTCCAGTAGGGTTAGGGTTAGAATAGAGCCCTAAATCTCAGCGCTCCTGTAGGTTTAGGGCTAGAATAGAGCCCAAAGTCTCAGAGCTCCAGTAGGGTTAGGGTTAGAATAGAGCCCTAAATCTCAGATCTCCAGTAGGGTTAGGGTTAGAATAGAGCCCTAAATCTCAGAGCTCCAGTAGTGTTAGGGTTAGAATAGAGCCCTAAGTCTCAGAGCTCCAGTAGGGTTAGGGTTAGAATAGAGCCCTAAGTCTCAGAGCTCCAGTAGGGTTAGGGTTAGAATAGAGCCCTAAATCTCAGATCTCCAGTAGGGTTAGGGTTAGAATAGAGCCCTAAGTCTCAGAGCTCCAGTAGGGTTAGGGTTAGAATAGAGCCCTAAATCTCAGAGCTCCTGTAGGGTTAGGGTTAGAATAGAGCCCTAAGTCTCAGAGCTCCTGTAGGGTTAGGGTTAGAATAGAGCCCTAAATCTCAGAGCTCCAGTAGTGTTAGGGTTAGAATAGAGCCCTAAGTCTCAGAGCTCCAGTAGGGTTAGGGTTAGAATAGAGCCCTAAATCTCAGAGCTCCTGTAGGTTTAGGGCTAGAATAGAGCCCTAAGTCTCAGAGCTCCAGTAGGGTTAGGGTTAGAATAGAGCCCTAAGTCTCAGAGCTCCAGTAGGGTTAGGGTTAGAATAGAGCCCTAAGTCTCAGAGCTCCAGTAGTGTTAGGGTTAGAATAGAGCCCTAAGTCTCAGAGCTCCAGTAGGGTTAGGGTTAGAATAGAGCCCTAAGTCTCAGAGCTCCAGTAGTGTTAGGGTTAGAATAGAGCCCTAAGTCTCAGAGCTCCAGTAGGGTTAGGGTTAGAATAGAGCCCTAAGTCTCAGAGCTCCAGTAGTGTTAGGGTTAGAATAGAGCCCTAAGTCTCAGAGCTCCAGTAGTGTTAGGGTTAGAATAGAGCCCTAAGTCTCAGAGCTCCAGTAGGGTTAGGGTTAGAATAGAGCCCTAAATCTCAGAGCTCCTGTAGGTTTAGGGCTAGAATAGAGCCCTAAGTCTCAGAGCTCCAGTAGGGTTAGGGTTAGAATAGAGCCCTAAGTCTCAGAGCTCCAGTAGGGTAAGGGTTAGAATAGAGCCCTAAGTCTCAGAGCTCCAGTAGGGTTAGGGTTAGAATAGAGCCCTAAGTCTCAGGGGTCCAGTAGTAATCCTTGATGATACTATTGAACCAATGACGTATACAAGGGCACAATTCAACAATTTAGCTTAATAGGATACAGGATCTTTTAGTGGTGATACGCTTCGATGTTTGCGTGACATGAGTGTCAGAGTTATATGTTGTTTCAACCTTGTCCAAAAACTAGCAACAAGTTTTTTCAAGGTTTTGTCAGTCCCGTTCCATAATAAAGAATTTTCAGAATACCTGTAACACACAGACAAAAGAAGAAGCTTCCGCTGCAGTTAAGTCCATGTGAACGGCGGGTAACAATTGTGATTGTACAATGAGCACTCTGAGGACAATCATTCCTAATAGGATACAGAGGTCCCGGTGGCATGTATGTGTAGAATGTTCCCACTTTCTGGTTTTTAGGGACACAAAAGTGTGTGAGGAGAGTGAGTTGTACGTGCACACACACAAACACTGTGGAGTTTGTTTACAGATATGCAGGAAGGAGGACATTTAAGGAGAAACGTGGTCATTGATAGAGGATGGTAATCCACACCATGAGACTAGAGTTTGCTGGAGTTAGAGAGTACAAAGAACCCCTGCTGAGTGCCTGTCTGATGTACTGTATGCACAGGAAGTTACTACTGCTCATGAATAAGACTATGGAAGCCTTTGTAATACTATCACCGTTATAAAACTGCATATTCAGCTTTGCAAAATGAGTGCCTAACTTTAATTCTGCACCAAAATGTAGATAAAAATTAGTTATTGTTTGATTTTCTCCTGCTCATGTAGCCTGTTAGTATCCATGCCAGATGATGGTGTGACTGATCTCTCTACATAAGATTGCAGGCTGGTGTCTCCCTTCCCCAGTCTCTGGTCTCTAGTCTGCAGGGTCCAGCAGCTCCAACAGTTCTAATCCATCCATCTCCGTGTTGGAATGGAGGCTGAGGCTTGGCTAATGTGTTCCATCTGGCTGTGCTGTGGGCTCCAGGGATGATGCCGACCACTCCATTAACTCTCCCCAGCTCGCACCCCAGCCCACACCCCCAAGTCTGGTTCCACTCAGCCCCAACATTCCTCCCCACATCGGGGCCCCTAGCCTGGGGCAGAAGGAAGGGCCGGGCCCCTGCAACATGGATCTATAGTACATGGGGCTAGGGCTGAGGCTGGGGCGGTATGGATTTTCAACGTTGTGTCTCTATGTAGGTATGTATCTCAGTAGGAGTGATATTGTCATAGAAAAGGATGCATAGGAGAGGAATAAGTAGATTTGTGAATAGCCTTATGATGGGCAGCTATTCAGCCTAACGGCCATGGACAGGAAATGATACAGCTAGTTCACTTCACAAGCTAAAAGTGGTCAAGCATTTCATTCCTGTGCTTTGCAGTAGTTTTAGTTTCTTTGTGCACCATCTGAATGATGTAGCAGGAACACAGATGGAGTATGGTTTATGTACTGAAAGATGTATGCTATTTAGAGAGGAGCTAACTGTACACAGGGAGGTTTTTTGCAGTAATGAAGTCGTGTCATGGTGGAGGAGTGAACATAAAGACTACATCAGTCAGCCATTTTGTATGATAAAGTGGTAATATAGCGATGACAGGCAGATGGATGGTTTAAATGGGCTGAGAGATTTTTATTTAACCAGGCAAGTCACTTAAGAACAAATTCTTATTTACAATGACGGTCTACCCCGCCCAAACCTGAACAACGCTGGGCCAATTGGGACTCCCAATTACGGCCGGTTGTGATAGAGCCTGGAATCAAACTAGGGTCTGTAGTGACACCTCGAGCACTGAGATGCAGATCCTTAGACCGCTGCGCCACTCTGAGATTACAGAACATCTCCTGCCAGTCTTCAATGTTATGCTCTTTTGGTTGGGAAGAATCCTTTTAGATGTTCTATTCATTTGGTCCTTAAAGAGCAGATGATAACACCAACGACACCTTGGGATCTTAGTATTGCTATCGGCACAAACTATTCAGACATTAGGCATTATCAGCGCTAACCCAGCAGGCTAATCATAGGACTATTGTTTGTTGGCCTACACACACACACACACACACACACACACACACACACACACACACACACACACACACACACACACACACACACACACACACACACACACACACACACACACACACACACACACACACACACACACACACACACACACACACACACACACACAAGTCCTGATGTCAGAAAAAAACACACTGTTTCAAGCTAGAGCCTCATTCTTAAATACAGACAGAAATAGCAATGTCTTCGACTGGGGAATCGGCTTAGTCTTCAAAGGCTAATTCTGATGTAGGAAAAGAGAGGGGAAAATGGGGAGAACAGATCTGGTTATATTCGGCAGTAAAAAAAACCTCAAAGAATTGCATTGTCATGGCAACTGGGCCTGCTAGCCTTCATAGTTTTCCTCCCCCAAAAATATATAAAAATGGAGGGTAATACTGAGGATCTTTTGTGAGGCGCAGATTTCTCCTAAAAAAACAATGACTGGGTCAGACACTTTCCCTCCCTTGTTTTTCCTCTCTTCCTCCACAGCAGCACTCTAACAATGTCTGATCAAATCCCAGATCATGTCCGTGTGTGCGTTATTTCTGGCTGGCCTAGCGTTGCGGTTAACTCAAATGAAAAACGCATAGAGTAGCAGCTCCTCCAGTTTCCCCTTTGAGGTTAGCAGCACTGCAGAACTCTCTGATTCAGCGGTGGAAGGGTTGTTGTCCCACATAGGCGTTTTAGTATATCTGTCTCGTTAGATTCCCTCCTTCTAAAATCTGGGTTAAATCAAGGTTTGGACCAATCCCTCCCTAGCCGCAAATTATAATCCTGATACGTAATGGAGGGGTTCCAATGGAAGAACTAAAAACCCAACTGAAAACCCAACCAGTGATGAAGCACTGTATGCCAACCAATATGCAGGTTTTGATACTGTGGCTGTCACTCAGACATGTTGTTGGGCATTATAAGGGGAACCTGTCTGAAAGAGAGGGGAGAGGTCATTGACTGGAATGCAGCTAGGGGTCAAGGGTTAGGGGTCAATAACCTGGTTAATTTTATGACTGCCACCACATGCCCCACTGTCCTCTCCATCTCAGAGTTCTCTCTCTCTCTCATTCTCGGACCTGCTGTGAAGTGACAGATTTTTTACTTTTGGCAATGATTTTTCTACATTAGCTGAATTATGCCAATAAAGGTTTCCTTTTTTAAATATAGATATCCGCCCAATCGCCTCACTCCCTGGCCAAGAGTCAGGAGAAGACCCTGTGCCTGTTAAGTTCTGGTGTCCACTAAGGTTTCCTGTCTGCTGATGAATCACTGCGGTGGGACTCTGTCTGAAGTGTTTGGAATCTAATCCAAGACCAGCTGAGGAGGAGGGCTCATGGCACAGAAGACACTGACTGACTCAATGTCTATTTATTTTGTGTTTACTGTAGCTAACAAAATTTTATGTATGTATTATACAAGGCAGTTTTGGCAAATCCTGTTTAAGTTGTGGGATAGCTTCCTTATATCGCTTTCATACGAAGACGTTTTTCCCCAAAACATTATCATACTGCTAACTTTTTACTGCCTTTTGTTTATATCTGAAAGGTATTGCCGGTATCAAAGCCAAAACTTTTATTTCCACCAAACGACCTAGCTAGTAGTTCTGCCTAAGTTACTGTATTTAGGATAAGTCAATCTATCTAGCTAGTAAGCCAGGCAACTAAAAGCAACTTTCTAGACAACAATGTTGTGGTTTGTTGCTAACGTTAGCTATCTAGCTGGCTAGCAAGTTCATGATTAACAGAACATACAGTACCAGTCAAACGTGTGGACACACCTACTCATTCAAGGGTTTTTCTTTATTTTCACTATTTTCTACATTGTTGAATAATAGTGAAGACATTAAAAACTATGTCTTGTAGTAACCAAAAAAAGTCTTAAACAAATCAAAATATATTTTATATATTAAGTAGCCACCCTTTGCCTTGATGATAGCTTTGCACACTTTTTATTCCCAATAACAGCAAAATTAACACATTACAAGGCAATTATTTGCAAATGATTTACAAGTAAGGCGAGCTGCAAACTTACTGTTGTAAATGTGAAAAAATGATAGCAGTGCTGTCACTCGGATTATGATAACAATCACAACAACAGGGTCAAAGTTGAATGTCTATTGCTCCTTCCCGGCAAAAGCAGTGGGAATATAAAACTTGAATGCAGACAAGAATGTGGCAAACATTTGGCAGTTTGAAAGGCGACCTTACCCACTGGGCACAGACGTCAGTTCAACATCGAGTTTTGATTTACATTTGGTTGAGTTGTCAACTAATGTATATTCAACGTGAAATCAACACAAAATGTTCACCCTATCATTGGATTTAAGTTAAAAGTTGGGTGAAAAAAATACAAAATTTCCTTCCTTTCTTTTTGCAAAACCAATCAGTTTTCCACATTCAACGTCCTCACGTTGTATTTTGGGGTTGAAACAACATTGATTCACCCAGATCTTGCCCAGTGGGTATAAACACTGCCCAATAATTTTTTTCAGGCAACATTCCGCAAATCCTATGTGAATGAGTTTTTACTAGAGATGCCACTGGGCTTAGACTGATCACTTCGTAGGCTATGGTACGCTTTCAGACAGTACAGAGCCTCTATCTACTAACAATCACAACGTCTCTCTAAGAATTATCCTGGGAACCTCTATCTAGACTGGGGTGCTGTATTAGAGGCATATCCAGAACAGTCAATATAGTAATTGCACCACAATATAGCTTTATTTTTTTGATTGAATCTCTATTTAACTTTGGCATGTCAGTTGAGAACAAATTCATATTTACAATGACGGCCTACCAGAAGGCAAAAGGCCTCCTGCGAGGACGGGGGCTAGGATTAAAACAATTTAAATAACAAAATACATTTATAAAATAGCTGGGTTGGTATATGTAACAATGAAGCATTCAAGCATTAACAGCACTATAATACAAAGTGTATAATATAAAGACTATCTGACCAACTGCTACTGTAAACTCCCCTTGGATTATATCCAACTGTGGCCAGTGTTCAGTCTCTCTTAGGATAGCCATGCTCCACTGCTCTTATCATGTTTTAGCGTTCCTGATGGGAGAAGGGGAGAGCGAGAGAGAGATACTTTTTTTTTTAAATTGAGAAACAGAGAAACAACAGAGAGAGAGAGTTGAACAGAGCAGTTTTCCCTGCCATTCCCTGGCCGTCTCTTTTCTTCTCCCTAGATCTGGGCGAACGTATTCTCAGCTCCAGGGTCCCTTGCTAATCAGCCTCACATTTTCCCTCCCTCACTTCTTTCTCGCTCTCTCTCTCCATTTAACTTCCCCAACCAGGCCTCCCGGGTGGCGCAGTGGTCTAGGGCACTGCATCGCAGTGCTAACTGCGCCACCAGAGTCTCTGGGTTCGCGCCCAGGCTCTGTCGCAGCCGGCCGCGACCGGGAGGTCCGTGGGGCGACGCACAATTGGCATAGCGTCGTCCGGGGTAGGGAGGGTTTGGCCGGTAGGGATATCCTTGTCTCATCGCGCTCCAGCGACTCCTGTGGCGGGCCGGGCGCAGTGCACGCCAGCCAAGGGGGCCAGGTACACGGTGTTTCCTCCGACACATTGGTGCGGCTGGCTTCCGGGTTGGAGGCGCGCTGTGTTAAGAAGCAGTACGGCTGGTTGGGTTGTGCTTCGGAGGACGCATGGCTTTCGACCTTCGTCTCTCCCGAGCCCGTACGGGAGTTGTAGCGATGAGACAAGGTAGTAATTACTAGCGATTGGATACCACGAAAATTGGGGAGAAAAAATGGAATAAAAAAAAAAAAAAAAAAAACTTCCCCAACCAGGTGACGACAGAGCTGCGCTGTATAATAACAATTATGCAAATGAGAATCATATAAAACAAATCCTTTTCCCTTAACGAGGCCCCCTCCCTGGCTTTCTGTGTAATTAAGTATTTCTCCCCAAATAAACAACCCGTCAGTCGTCTGGGGAGATAGGCTACCCACCATCCAGCCAGGCAGCCAGGAATCCAGCCAGTTGGTAGGAGTCGTCTGGGTAGATAGGCTACCCACCAGGCAGCCAGCCATCCAGCCAGCCATCCAGCCAGCCAGCCAGCCAGGCAGTAGGATTAGTGTTTCATACACTACTGCAACCAATCAAATTGATAAAAAGTCAGTAGCTAACAACTCCAATGTATTAATGGGTAGTGAAGCTGGCTATTTGAATCGTCTGTCAAACATTATGACTTAGTTGCTATTCATAGCATGTAGTTAGCTCACTGCTGCTCACTGTTGCAGCAGTTCAAAGGCAGGCTGGCATTTCTGTTTCATGTGTGTTCCAACTACCAATCAGTAGAGTGTAGCTAATGTAGGGGTTGGAAACGGGTCTTTCTGAAGGTAATGATTGTGAGCTCCAGCTTGTTAGTGTGTGTGTGCATGTGTGTGTGTGTGTGTGTGCGTGTGTTTGTGCGTGTGTCTGCTCATATCTCCTCTTTGGGAGAGTTTGGTGCTGAGAACATTACACAGAGACCTCAGCACACAGCAACAGAGGACAGATGAATCCCATTACTCCACAGTGCTGTCTGATGTGTGCGTGTGTGTGTGTGTGTATGTGTGTGTATCACTCTGTTTGATGTGCCCCAGTCTTGGAGCGATAGTACTGGCTAATTAGGCAGGGGGGTTATAAAACCCATACAGCTGATTTAATGAGGCCAGAGCAGACAGCAATTTCACCAGCGTTTTGGCCTCACTACACCACACACAAAATGACAGATTCACTGAATTACATGTCGTTTAGAGGAGAGAGATGAGATGGTCACATGCTAAAGCATTTAGAAGGCTGCTGAGAGGTACTAATTGTATATTCGCAATCAGGATGTGCATTGTGGTGTGTGTGTGTGTGTGGGTGTGTGTGTGTGTGTTCTGTGCATCTGTCTCAATGTTCATGTGTTTGTGCACCAAAGCACATTACCTCACACACAAAGGAAAGGAATTACATGGATCTCACTTCCACAACCCATGCTATTTAAAGACTGAAGATTGGTCATCATAAACCTAGCCCCTAGCAGTGTTGCTCCAAACACCCCTCTCCAGCAGGGACACCAGAGGTCTTTTCACAGTCCCCAAGTCCTACATAGAAACCTGACTACATGCACCTGTCTTCCCCCTCAGGTAACTCAAGCTATCAGTAAAAATCTAATTATAAACAGATAAAACAATACCTCACAGCACAAGGCAGACTGTGAAGAGACACATTCTACACACACCCACACACTATTCTTAGTAATGTAATGTTCTATTGTAATATTGTAGTGTAATGATGAGTCAATGTAAAATAGTGTAATGCACAATGTTTTGTACGATGGAAGGTTTTATCTCTGTTAGGACCCCAGGAAGAGAAGCTGCTGCTCTGTTGATGAGTACATCTTTCTCCACTCATGCAGGAGTAATAAAGGCCCAGTTCACAAATGTAGTAATTTTTTAATTATAATTATTTCTACATGTTTTATCAGGGTGTGCTGAAGCACTCTCAGCACCCCTACTTCCCGAGGCATTGAGTCTAATGAAGGCTCCTCTGTCGCTCATCTTTTACTGAGAAGCACCTTCAAATCCACAGTCATTCACATGACAGCACATATAATTACACTCAACTGGTTGTGCTGTGTTCCATAAGGGTGTGTGTGTGTGTGTGTGTGTGTGTGTGTGTGTGTGTGTGTGTGTGTGTGTGTGTGTGTGTGTGTGTGTGTGTGTGTGTGTGTGTGTGTGTGTGTGTGTGTGTGTGTGTGTGTGTGTGTGTGTGTGTGTGTGTGTGTGTGTGTGTGTGTGTGTGTGTGTGTGCATACACTCTGTCTGATGTGTCAAAACAGACATGTTTTTCAACACACAATAAACACTATAAATATGTGCATAACCTCTCACAATAATGAATATCCTCTCTGACAAGCAGCCTGCAGCTGTGAAGTCCATGCCTTGATCTGGTGCCTGGCCTGGTGAGAAACATCTGTATGTAAAAGGTGGCCAAATCCATCCACTGGAGCAATCCAATCCCTGATTCACTAGAATCCACAATGGAGCAGAGGCAGCGGTCCAAGACCTCTCTCTCTCTCTGCTTCTCTCTCTCTCTCGCTCGCTCGCTCGCTCGCTCGCTCGCACGCACGCACACACACACACACACACACACACACACACACACACACACACACACACACACACACACACACACACACACACACACACACACACACACACACACACACACACACACACACACACACACACACACCATATTCCTGCCAAGTTAGACAGCGGGCAGCCATTAGACCACACACTTCTCGCGAGACTTCCTACCTCGAAATCTCCCACTGTTTACACAGCAGGAACATGGTTTGGGCAAAATTGGATTCTGACGTTTATTTGATGGTGAGGGACACATTTCACTTTACATCTGGTAAGTAGAGTTTCTAGAGATTATACATACTTATGCTTTTGTTGACAGGAAACCTTTTTTTGGTGAAGCCGGCTATATTGTGGTAGTGTTATTTTCCTTCGCCAACAAACAGCACGATGCACAAGTCAAGGAGTCCAACCAATACACACGCTGTTGTTTCCCAAAGCTACTGATATTATCTGTTTCCACTGTTGTTTCCCAAAGCTACTGATATTATCTGTTTCCACTGTTGTTTCCCAAAGCTACTGATATTATCTGTTTCCACTGTTGTTTCCCAAAGCTACTGATATTATCTGTTTCCACTGTTGTTTCCCAAAGCTACTGATATTATCTGTTTCCACTGTTGTTTCCCAAAGCTACTGATATTATCTGTTTCCACTGTTGTTTCCCAAAGCTACTGATATTATCTGTTTCCACTGTTGTTTCCCAAAGCTACTGATATTATCTGTTTCCACTGTTGTTTTGCCTTTGGGTGTGACAACCTGCCTGGCTCTTACTGACAAGGCACATGCTCACACAGCTTGGGTGGCGTTACACTGCAGGAAATCTACAATGAGTGTTCAGCCAGCTCGCTCCCCTCATTCACACACTCACACTCACACAACACTGTAACCAGGACACAGATACACACACATACTCATATACACAGTCGTGCACACACACACACTCAAACACACACACATATTGAGAAGGCAGCTGTAGTGCTCTCTCCAGGTGTGAAGCAGAGAGCTGTCTGTTTCTATGTTCTAATCCTCTCCACTCATCAGCACCTTTCCCTGACATTTGAGCTCAGATGAGGTCACCTCTGCCTCACTGTGGCCTTGACACACGTAGAGAGGAGAGGAGGGGAGGGGATGAGAGGAGATGCATTTTCCTGTACTGCCTTTGTTCAAATTGACAGATATTTTGACATTGTTTGATTCACTGTGGAATGGAAATTGAAATGCCAGTTTACAACGCAATACAGTATGTGCTACTAAGCACTGTGCATATATTTGCCCCTTCTCCTGCAAACACCCTCCTGTTTGGAAGTGTCTAAAAGCATCTCACGACTATGATCAAATCTGACAGGTTCTCAGGCCAAGGATACAAACATATGTCCCATTCATGCTGCGTATCATTTTATATCTCTCCTTGTCCAATGCTGTAATCCCAACATGTTTTAAGCTGACCACCATTATCCCTGTTCCCGAGAGCTCCACGGTAACCTCCCTCAATTACTATCGCCCTGTAGCACTCACATCTGTAATTATGAAGTGCATTGAAAGGCTGGTCATGACACACATTAACACCATCATCCCAGACACCCTAGACCCACTCCAATTCGTATACCACATCAATAGATACACAGATGACGCAATCTCAGTGCACTTCACACTGCCCTCTCCCACCTGGACAAGAGGGGAAATAACTATGTGAGAATACTGTTCATAGACTACAGCTCAGCATTCAACACCATAGTTCCCTCCAAGCTCATCACCATGCTATGTACCCTAGGACTGAACACCTCCCTCTGCAACTGGATCCTGGACTTCCTGGCGGGTCGGCCTCAGGTGTTGAGGGAAGGCAACAACGCCTCCACCACGCTGAGCCTCAACACGGGGGCCCCTCAGGGGTGTGTGCTTAGTCTCCTCTTGTACTCCCTGTTCACCCACGACTGAGTGGCCGCGCACAACTCCAACACCATCATCAAGTTTGCTGACGACATGACGGTGGTAGGCCTGATCGTCGACGGCGGTGAGTCAGCCTACACGGAGGAGGTCAGAGACTTAGCAGTGTGGAGCCAGGACAACAACCTTCCCGCAACGTCAGTAAGACCAAAGAGCTGATTGTGGGGAAAGCATGCCCACATCACTGCCATCCAGGTCCTCTGTATTTGAGGATGGCCCGAAAAATTGCCAAAGACTGTTCACTCTGCTACCGTCCGGCAAACTGTACCAGAGCATCGGCTCTCGGACCAACAGGTTCCGAGACAGCTTCTACCCCGAAGCCATAAGACTTCTAAATAGCCAGACTGCTAAATAGTCAATTAATGGTACCCAAACTATCTGCACTGACCCTACGCACACTCACTAGACTATATATACACACACTCACTAGACTATATACACACACTCACTAGACTATATATACACACACTCACTAGACTATATACACACACTCACTAGACTATATATACACACTCACTAGACTATATACACACTCACTAGACTATATACACACACTCACTAGACTATATACACACACTCACTAGACTATATACGCACACTCACTAGACTATATACGCACACTCACTAGACTATATACACACACTCACTAGACTATATACACACACTCACTAGACTATATATACACACTCACTAGACTATATACGCACACTCACTAGACTATATACACACACTCACTAGACTATATATACACACTCACTAGACTATATACGCACACTCACTAGACTATATACACACACTCACTAGACTATATACACACACTCACTAGACTATATACACACACTCACTAGACTATATACACACACTCACTAGACTATATATACACTCACTAGACTATATACACACACTCACTAGACTATATACACACACTCACTAGACTATATATACACACACTCACTAGACTATATACACACACTCACTAGACTATATATATACACACTCACTAGACTATATACACACACTCACTAGACTATATATACACACACTCACTAGACTATATACACACACTCACTAGACTATATATATACACACTCACTAGACTATATATACACACTCACTAGACTATATACACACACTCACTAGACTATATACACACACTCACTAGACTATATACACACACTCACTAGACTATATATAAACACACTCACTAGACTATATATACACACTCACTAGACTATATATATACACACTCACTAGACTATATATACACACTCACTAGACTATATATACACACTCACTAGACTATATATACACACTCACTAGACTATATATACACACTCACTAGACTATATACACACACTCACTAGACTATATATATACACACTCACTAGACTATATATACACACTCACTAGACTATATATATACACACTCACTAGACTATATATACACACTCACTAGACTATATATACACACTCACTAGACTATATATACACACTCACTAGACTATATACACACACTCACTAGACTATATATACACACTCACTAGACTATATATATACACACTCACTAGACTATATACACACACTCACTAGACTATATATACACACTCACTAGACTATATATATACACACTCACTAGACTATATATATACACACTCACTAGACTATATATACACACTCACTAGACTATATACACACACTCACTAGACTATATATACACACTCACTAGACTATATATATACACACTCACTAGACTATATATACACACTCACTAGACTATATATATACACACTCACTAGACTATATATACACACTCACTAGACTATATATACACACTCACTAGACTATATACACACACTCACTAGACTATATACACACACTCACTAGACTATATATACACACTCACTAGACTATATACACACACTCACTAGACTATATACACACACTCACTAGACTATATACACACACTCACTAGACTATATATACACACTCACTAGACTATATATACACACTCACTAGACTATATACACACTCACTAGACTATATACACACACTCACTAGACTATATACGCACACTCACTAGACTATATACACACTCACTAGACTATATATACACACTCACTAGACTATATACACACTCACTAGACTATATACACACACTCACTAGACTATATACGCACACTCACTAGACTATATATACACACTCACTAGACTATATACACACACTCACTAGACTATATATACACACTCACTAGACTATATATACACACTCACTAGACTATATACACACACTCACTAGACTATATACACACACTCACTAGACTATATATACACACTCACTAGACTATATATACACACTCACTAGACTATATACGCACACTCACTAGACTATATACGCACACTCACTAGACTATATACGCACACTCACTAGACTATATATACACACTCACTAGACTATATACACACACTCACTAGACTATATATACACACTCACTAGACTATATATACACACTCACTAGACTATATACACACACTCACTAGACTATATACACACACTCACTAGACTATATACACACACTCACTAGACTATATACACACACTCACTAGACTATATACACACACTCACTAGACTATATATACACACTCACTAGACTATATATACACACTCACTAGACTATATACACACACTCACTAGACTATATACACACACTCACTAGACTATATACACACACTCACTAGACTATATACACACACTCACTAGACTATATACGCACACTCACTAGACTATATACGCACACTCACTAGACTATATACGCACACTCACTAGACTATATACGCACACTCACTAGACTATATACGCACACTCACTAGACTATATACGCACACTCACTAGACTATATACGCACACTCACTAGACTATATACACACACTCACTAGACTATATACACACACTCACTAGACTATATACACACACTCACTAGACTATATACACACACTCACTAGACTATATACACACACTCACTAGACTATATACACACACTCACTAGACTATATACACACACTCACTAGACTATATACACACACTCACTAGACTATATACACACACTCACTAGACTATATACACACACTCACTAGACTATATACACACACTCACTAGACTATATACACACACTCACTAGACTATATACACACACTCACTAGACTATATACACACACTCACTAGACTATATACACACACTCACTAGACTATATACACACACTCACTAGACTATATACACACACTCACTAGACTATATACACACACTCACTAGACTATATACACACACTCACTAGACTATATACACACACTCACTAGACTATATACACACACTCACTAGACTATATATACACACACTCACTAGACTATATACACACACTCACTAGACTATATACACACACTCACTAGACTATATACACACACTCACTAGACTATATATACACACACTCACTAGACTATATACACACACTCACTAGACTATATACACACACTCACTAGACTATATACACACACTCACTAGACTATATACACACACTCACTAGACTATATACACACACTCACTAGACTATATACACACACTCACTAGACTATATACACACACTCACTAGACTATATACACACACTCACTAGACTATATACACACACTCACTAGACTATATACACACACTCACTAGACTATATACACACACTCACTAGACTATATACACACACTCACTAGACTATATACACACACTCACTAGACTATATACACACACTCACTAGACTATATACACACACTCACTAGACTATATACACACACTCACTAGACTATATACACACACTCACTAGACTATATACACACACTCACTAGACTATATACACACACTCACTAGACTATATACACACACTCACTAGACTATATACACACACTCACTAGACTATATACACACACTCACTAGACTATATACACACACTCACTAGACTATATACACACACTCACTAGACTATATACACACACTCACTAGACTATATATACACACTCACTAGACTATATACACACACTCACTAGACTATATACACACACTCACTAGACTATATACACACACTCACTAGACTATATACACACACTCACTAGACTATATACGCACACTCACTAGACTATATACACACACTCACTAGACTATATACACACACTCACTAGACTATATACGCACACTCACTAGACTATATACACACACTCACTAGACTATATACGCACACTCACTAGACTATATACGCACACTCACTAGACTATATACGCACACTCACTAGACTATATACGCACACTCACTAGACTATATACACACACTCACTAGACTATATACACACACTCACTAGACTATATACGCACACTCACTAGACTATATACACACACTCACTAGACTATATACACACACTCACTAGACTATATACACACACTCACTAGACTATATACACACACTCACTAGACTATATACGCACACTCACTAGACTATATACGCACACTCACTAGACTATATACACACACTCACTAGACTATATAGACACACTCACTAGACTATATACACACACTCACTAGACTATATACGCACACTCACTAGACTATATACGCACACTCACTAGACTATATACACACACTCACTAGACTATATACGCACACTCACTAGACTATATACACACACTCACTAGACTATATACACACACTCACTAGACTATATACACACACTCACTAGACTATATACACACACTCACTAGACTATATACACACACTCACTAGACTATATACACACACTCACTAGACTATATACACACACTCACTAGACTATATACGCACACTCACTAGACTATATACACACACTCACTAGACTATATACACACACTCACTAGACTATATACACACACTCACTAGACTATATACACACACTCACTAGACTATATACGCACACTCACTAGACTATATACACACACTCACTAGACTATATACGCACACTCACTAGACTATATACACACACTCACTAGACTATATACACACACTCACTAGACTATATACACACACTCACTAGACTATATACACACACTCACTAGACTATATACACACACTCACTAGACTATATACACACACTCACTAGACTATATACACACACTCACTAGACTATATACAGTTGAAGTCAGAAGTTTACATACACTTAGGTTGGAGTCATTAAACCTTGTTTTTCAACCACTCCACAAATTTCTTGTTAACAAACTATAGTTTTGGCAAGTCGGTTAGGACATCTACTTTGTGCATGACACAAGTAATTTTTCCAACAATTGTTTACAGACAGATTATTTCATTTATAATTCACTGTATCACAATTCCAGTGGGTCAGAAGTTTACATACACTAAGTTGACTGTGCCTTTAAACAGCTTGGAAAATTCCAGAAAATTATGTCTTGGCTTTAGAAGCTTCTGATAGGCTAATTGACATCATTTGAGTCAATTGGAGGTGTACCTGTGGATGTATTTCAAAGCCTACCTTCAAATTCAGTCATGGGAAATCAAAAGAAATCAGCCAAGACCTCAGAAAAAAACATTGTAGACCTCCACATGTTTGGTTCATGCTTGGGAGCAATTTCCAAATGCCTGAAGGTAACACGTTCATCTATACAAACAATAGTACGCAAGTATGAACACCATGGGACCACGCAGCCGTCATACCGCTCAGGAAGGAGACGCGTTCTGTCTCCTAGAGATGAACGTACTTTGGTGCAAAAAGTGCATATTAATCCCAGAACAACAGCAAAGGAAGATGTGAGAAGATGCTGGAGGAAACAGGTACAAAACAAAAAACAAACAAAAATAGAACTGTTTGACCATAATGACCATCGTTATGTTTGGAGGAAAAGGGGAGAGGCTTGCAATCCAAAGAAAACCATCCCAACCGTGAAGCACGGGGGTGGCAGCTTCATGTTGTGGGGGTGCTTTGCTGCAGGAGGGACTGGTGCACTTCACAAAATAGATGGCATCATGAGGCAGGAAGATTATGTGGATATATTGAAGCAACATCTCAAGACATCAGTCAGGAAGTTAAAGCTTGATAGCAAATGGGTTTTCCAAATGGACAATGACCCCAAGCATACTTCCAAAGTTGTGGCAAAATTGCTTATGGACAATATAGTCAAGGTATTGGAGTGGCCATCACAAAGCACTGACTTCAATCCAATAGAAAATTTGTGGCCAGAACGGAAAAAGCATGTGCGAGCAAGGAGGCCTACAAATCTGACTCAGTTACACTAGCTCTGTCAGGAGGAATGGGACATAATTCATCCAATTTATTGTGGGAAGCTTGTGGAAGGCTACCAGAAACATTTGACCCAGGTTAAACAATTTAAAGGCAATGCTACCAAATACTAATTGAGTGTATGTAAACTTCTGACCCACTGGGAATGTGAATAAATAAATAAAAGCTGAATTAAATAATTCTCTCTACTATTATTCTGACATTTCATATTCTTAAAATAAAGTAGTGATCCTGATTGACCTAAGACAGGGAATTTTTACGAGGATTAAATGCCAGGAATTGTGAAAAACTGAGTTGAAATGTATTTGGCTAAGGTGTATGTAGACTTCTGATTTCAACTGTATACACACCATATACACACTCACTGACACACACTACACTATCACTCCCACACAAATATTTCACACATTCAAACATACATACACACACACACTTTTACACTCAACATTTGCTGTTGCTACTCTGTTCTTTATTTGACTCTAATTGTTATTTATCCGGATGCCTAGTCACTTTACACTGCCATAATGTACATATCTACCTCAAGTACCTCATACCTCTGCACATTGATCTGGTACTGGTACTCCCTGTATATAGCTCTGCACATTGATCTGGTACTGGTACTCCCTGTATATAGCTCTGCACATTGATCTGGTACTGGTACTCCCTGTATATAGCTCTGCACATTGATCTGGTACTGGTACTCCCTGTATATAGCTCTGCACATTGATCTGGTACTGGTACTCCCTGTATATAGCTCTGCACATTGATCTGGTACTGGTACTCCCTGTATATAGCTCTGCACATTGATCTGGTACTGGTACTCCCTGTATATAGCTCCACATTGATCTGGTACTGGTACTCCCTGTATATAGCTCTGCACATTGATCTGGTACTGGTACTCCCTGTATATAGCTCTGCACATTCATCTGGTACTGGTACTCCCTGTATATAGCTCCATTCTGTGTATTATATTTTATTCCTCTACTGTTAGTTACTATTTTATTTGTTATTAAAAAAAAGTTGGGAAAGGTTCTTAAGCAAACATTTCAATGTAAAGTCTACACCAGTTGTATTTGGTACATGTGATAAATCAAATGTCTTTGATTTGATATATGGACTTCACTGAAGAGAGTCTTTCTATTGGAGACTCTGGTCCTGGTTTTTATTGGTTAGTTTCAATTTCACAAGTGAGAAAATCCAATCAAATTATATTGGTTGCATATACAGATTTAAAGATCATATCGCAGGTGCAGTGAAATGGATGTGTTTCTAGCTCCAACAGAGCAGTAATACCCCTCTGATGTCAAAAACGACAGACCTTTTTTATTTTATTTCCAAAACACTTGAGCGTGCTGTCTCTGACCAACTCTCTCAGAATGATCTTCTTCACCCTAACCAGTCAGGCTTCAAGAAGGGTCACTCAACTGAGACTGCTCTTCTCTGTCACGGAGGCTCTCCGCTCTGCCAAAGCTGACTCTCTCTCCTCTGTTCTCATCTTCCGAAATCTATCCGCTGTCTTCCACACCATGAACCATCAGATCCTCCTCTCCACCCTCTCAGGGATGGGTGGCTCAGGCACGTCACTCCTACTAGGTGATGTGGAGAGGATCTGTGTTTGTACCATGTACTCTCACTACTGGTGTCCCCCAGGGCTCGGTTCTAGGCCCTCTCTTCTTCTCTCTATACACCAAGTCACTCAGCTCCGTCATATCCTCACATGGTCTATCCTATCATTGCTATGCAGATGACACTCAACTACTTTTGTCCTTCCCCCCTTCTGACACCCAGGTGGTGACACGCATCTCTGCCTGCCTGGCAGATATCTCAATTTGGATGTCTGCCCACCACCTCAAGCTCAACCTTGACAAGACGGAGCTGCTCTTCCTCCCGGGAAAGGCCTGTCTGCTTCTAGACCTCTCCATCACGGTTGATAAGTCCACAGTGTGCAAATAACCTTGGCATGACCCTGGACAACACCCTGCCGTTCTCTGCAAACATCAAAGCAGTGACTCGCTCCTGCAAGTTCATGCTCTACAACATCAATGGAGTACGACCCTACCTCACACAGGAAGTGGCGCAGGTCCTAATCCAGGCACTTGTCATCTCCCATCTGGACTACTGAAACTCGCTGTTGGCTAGGCTCCCTACTTGTGCCATTAAACCCCTGTGATTTATCCAGAATGCTGCAGCCCGCCTGGTGTTCAACCTTCCTAAGTTCTCCAATGTCACCCTGCTCCTCCATACACTCTGCTGGCTTCCAGTCGAAGCTTGCATCTACTACAAGACCATGGTACTTGCCTATGGAGCAGCAAGAGGAATTGCCCCTTCAGGTTCTGCTCCAAGCCTACTCCCCAACTCCATTCTGACACCTCTGGTCTCTAGGCCCTCCCACCCCTCTCCTCTGTCTTGGTACCCCCCTAAAGCTAGGACATCAGAGTCCCTACCCATCTTCCCCCTGAAGCTAGGACAGCAGAGTCCCTACCCATCTTCCCCCTAAAGCTAGGACAGCAGAGTCCCTACCCATCTTCCCCCTGAAGCTAGGACAGCAGAGTCCCTACCCATCTTCCCCCTAAAGCTAGGACAGCAGAGTCCCTACCCATCTTCCGAAAACATCTGAAACCCTACCTCTTCAAAGAGTATCTTTAATAATGCCACATCATCCCCCCACCCAAAAAAGCCTTTTGTGAACTAACACTCACACTTGACTATTTTCCCCTTACTAGTTCTGACTTTGCTGATAGCTATTCTATTTATTGACGAAAATATATTTTCTATGACTGTGATACGTGGTCATCCCACCTAGCTTTCTTAAGATGAATGCACTAACTGTAAGTCACACTGGATAAGAGCATCTGCTAAATTACTAAAATGTAAATGTAAAATGCATTAAAATAAATAAAAACAATACACACATAATTCTGAAAAATATAAAGAAATTAAGAAATGTCCTAAACGAGCAATGTCAGAGACTGGAATATAAATATATATATATATATATATATATATATATATATATATATACATATATATATATATATATACATACATATAATGGTGTGTACAGACAGTATATTAATAGAAAAGGTGTGTACAGCAGTAATTATATAGGATGAGCCATGACTAGAATATAGTATATACATATAAAGTGGGGAAAACAGTATGTATTATTAAAGTGACCAGTGTTCAATGACTATGTACATAGGGCAGCAGTCTCTAATGTGCAGGGTAGACTACCAGGTGGTAGCCGCTTAGAACAGTGACTAAGGCTAGTGGTGACTGTTTAACAATCTAATGGCCTGGAGATAGAAGCTGTTTCTCAGTCTCTCGGTCCCAGATTTGACGTACCTGTACTGTCTCCACCTGGATGGTAACGGGATGAACAGGTCGTGGCTCAGGTCCTTGAAAATATTTGTAACCTTCCTGTGACACTGGTTGCTGTAGATTTCCTGGAGGGCAGGCAGTGTGCCCCCGGTGATGCGTTGGGTTGACGGCACCACCCTTACAAAAAAAGATTGCAGTCAGAGGGCAGTATAACTGCAGTACACTGAAGTATAACTGCAATTAGAGATTTACTGCAGTAATTTTGCAGTGTAACTGCAGTTATTCTGTAATTACTTTGTCCAAAATACCACAGTCGACTGCAGTTTCAAAACTGTAATCTTTTTTTGTAAGGACACCCTCTGGAGAGCTCTGCAGTTGCGGATGGTGCTGTTGTAGCATATGGCTAGGATAACCACTTGGCCTATGTGTTAAAGCAAAATGTTATTTTTCATTATCACCATTGTTGAAAGAAAGTGCTTTACATTATGTGATTTCTATTTGCTTGATGAAAAATGTAATAAAAACTGCAATCCCCAGTGTTTGTCTGTATACTGTGGTTTGAGTGAGAGCTTTGTTGACTATATAAAATACTAGGCATATGCTGATGTAGCCTATAGTAGCTATTTGCAGAGCATCTGTTGAGCATATTGTTTTACAGTAGCCTAGTTGTTATCAGTGGAGGCTGCTGAGGGGAGGACGGCTCATAATAATGGCTGGAATGGAGTCAATGGAATGGCATCAACCACATGGAAACCACTTGTTTGATACCATTCCATGGACGCCATTACAGCCATTATTATGAACCGTCCTACCCTCAGCAGCCTCCACTTGTTATGTAAGATTGTTCTCCAAATCAAATCCCAATCCATTCCCACCTCAAGCTCCATGCCGTTGTTTTTCTCCCGCTCCTCCTACTTTCACCCCCATTGTGATTCTCCGGCTCACACTTTGCTGGAGTTGGTGCGGAGTGAGCAGGATCAAAAAAACAACAGCTATAGGTGCTTTTACGGATTTTATTTTCCTGCCTTCAATGATTCCCGAAGATGCATTGATGTCGCCGTTTAAAATCGAGGGAGTTTGTCTTGAAAGTAGGTCCAGGTTTAGCGACGACGTTGCGAAGTTGTTCCCTTGAAGTTTTCCCCCCAAGGGCTGCAAAGCGAATTCACTGTTTACTATTCAACTACCCCAGCCATCATGGCGAGGCGGGTAGGGGGAGAAGGATCCGTGATTTTAACACACATTACATACACGAATTGGAGTAAGCACTCGAGACTCCACTGGTATAACTTCATGGCTGTTTCTTGGAGCTTTATGGCAGTCTTGTCGCTTCTATGTTGTGGGGTTTGTGGTGCCGAAACGGAGTTCTCGATCTTGGAGGAGGCACAAGTTTTAGCCGTACAAATGAAAAAACTGTCCTCGCAGGAGCTTGGAGTATTCAACATGCAGGTAACAAAACTGTTCAAATGTTCTGTTTCGATTTTAACATTCGACACAGTTATTTTTGACGTATTATCTACTTGCGCATTGACTTGTATCATGAATTGGTTCTGTTGCAATCTACTGTCACTAGGCTACAGCTACTAATTATGCCACATTGTTGCAGTTCTGTACTAGTGTAACTTTGGTCAGAAATGTAACAAATGTTCTATTAAACTAGCTACATCAATTACAACAACCACGTCCTTTGTAGCTATTCACGCTATTTATTTGCCTTTGGCTCAGAAGCAGCCATTCTTGAAAGGCGCTCTCTTTGAAGTCGTATGCGGATGACAAAATGTTGCAGTGTGACAAGGAAAACACCATTTTCAAGGCACTTCGATACCGAAGTTACTTTTTCGTAGGAGGTTAGGATATTTTAACAGCACCTTGAGATAGTTGGTGTGTTGTCACACTTTATCAGGAACTGCATCACCTAGAAGTCCTAGAGGAAGGAGGTTAGAGGATAAATTATTCTGATAATAACACTCTTTACCTGCAGCATTTCAGCGTTGATTAGACGCGTTATCTTCTCAGAACCTTTTTTATAGGCTTTATGGTGTCACATTTATAACGTTTATAGTGTCAGATTTCTGTTACATTTATGAATGACCACAATTAGCGTGTGTGAATGGGGAGGGGAGAACTAAACACACTTAATTCACATCCCCTCCTCTCACCACACCACTGCTCCTATTTTAGGTGAAATTATTTGCTGTTATTTTGACGAAAACAGAAATCTGCCATGATTTTACTATTTGGCTTAGTGCGCGATGTGGATAGTACAACATTATTTCGTTTGTTTCTAATAGCTGAACATTTTAAATGATTGATTACGGAATTAGTGGCTTCTTTTGCGTTGACATTTTGTTGTATTTGTGGGTACATTGTAGAAAACCGCTAAATGCACACAATTATCACATTTTAATTATCCTGATTGATTTTCGGAACACTGTTTGTCGTGCTAATTTAAAAGGGAGTCTGGCCATGGCCAACAAATGGCGAACAGTGCAGTGATGGTGGAAGGGGGTTGCTTCACACTTCAGAGGCAGGGCTCACAGTGATGATCAGTAGGGGGCCCAGTCCAAATGGTGTTTCATCTTCCCACTACCCTTCATCCTACCACTGTGACCTGGCTTTCAGGCCTGCTGTGATCCCCGGAGCCTTCTTTGTTCCCTTTCTCTTTTCCTTTCCTGTGAAGGACATTGCGATTTTTTTCCCCTGTGAAGGACATTGGGATTGTTTTTCCCCTGTGAAGGACATTGGGATTGTTTTTTCCCTGTGAAGAACGTTGGGCTCTTTTTTTCCCTGTGAAGAACGCTGGGCTCTTTTTTTCCCTGTGAAGAACGTTGGGATCTTTTTTTCCCTGTGAAGAACGGTGGGATCTTTTCTTTCCTGTGAAGAACGTTGGGATCTTTTCTTTCCTGTGAAGAACGTTGGGCTCTTTTTTTCCCTGTGAAGAACGGTGGGATCTTTTTTTCCCTGTGAAGAACGGTGGGATCTTTTTTTCCCTGTGAAGAACGTTGGGATCTTTTTTTCCCTGTGAAGAACGTTGGGCTCTTTTCTTTCCTGTGAAAAACGTTGGGCTCTTTTCTTTCCTGTGAAGAACGTTGGGCTCTTTTTTTCCCTGTGAAGAACGTTGGGATGTTTTTTTTCCTGTGAAGGAAGTTGGGATCTTTTTTTTCCTGTGAAGAACGTTGGGCTCTTTTTTTCCCTGTGAAGAACGTTGGGATGTTTTTTTTCCTGTGAAGGAAGTTGGGATGTTTTTTTTTCCTGTGAAGGACGTCGGGATCTTTTTTTTCCTGTGAAGACGGTTGGGATCTTTTTTCCCTGTGAAGGACATTGGAAAGTTTTTTTTCCTGTGAAGAACATTCCATGTCTGAAATGTGCGTTATAAATAAATCTTGATTTGATTTCCCCCCTCTTTGTTCTTTCTTGGTTTCTTTCTCTTCCTTTCAGTTTCTCTCTGTTGACCTCATGATACTATTATCCATCTTATTTTGGCCATTGATGTCTTCAAATATTCATGCCTTGGCTGGGGTGTACTCTGAGTGTAATTTAATGAATGGCCATATTTATCAGTCTTCTGGTTTGAGTCTGAGGTTTCGGTTGGTTTCTGATTCATCCTACAAAATCATTTATGGCAACAAAAAAAAATGTTTTGTTTTTTCCTGTAAAACTGCAACATTCTCGGTTGATTGTCATGTTATTTTACAAGCTGTGAAAATGTAGCTGGGCTTTTAGCTGATTTAATTCAGGCATTGCATTGATATGAAGCTATATGTTTGGTCAGACCTCTTTGACCACAAAGTTAGGTGTACTGTATCCTGATTAAACAGTCACCTCCCCATGTAAATAATTGTAAAGATGTGGCTATGGCAGCTGATCTCCCTGCGGTTGAGAGCATTGGGCCAGTAACTGAAAGGTTGCTGGTTCGGTTCCCAGGGCTGACTAGGTGGACAATCTGTCTATGCCCTTGAGCAAGGCACTTAACCCTAATTGTCCCTGTAAGTCACTCTGGACAAGAGTGTCTGCTAAATGACAAAAAAGAATACTAATAATATGAAGACAAATTAACTCTCTCTACTACTAAAGCTAGACTAGGCTGGGAATGTGTCCATACTGGGATTATACTGAAGTGCTCTGACCCAATCCTGAGTCCACAGTGAATTATACAGGAGGAAGTATACACAAAGCATTTAAAGAGACATATACATTTGTCATAATTCCTGTTTGCATGATATCGTTTCTTACCGGGATTACATTTATCCATTTTTTGGTCTTTCTATAATCAACCAAACCTCACATTGTCCTCTGCCCATGTAAATAAGTGTAAATCTGGTCTTATTTGTAATATGATGTGTGTCACTGCCCTGTCATGGTCTCTTGAGTCAGTGGGTTAAATTGATACAATCTGTCAGTGACTTATTCAATTATCAAGGGAGCCTGGTTACACAGACAAACCCTATGTTCTCAATTGCGTTTGTAACTTAATGCGTGGATAATCAAGTGCTTCTGTGGAGAGGAGATGAGCTTTGGTGCCGAGTGAGCAGGCCTACCGCTGACATTTCTTACATGTGCTCCTAAGTGGAAAAATGTAGGAGCACATTAAGACATTACAAATATTCTAGGTATTAATGATAAGAATTGCCAGCAATTACAAAATATATATATATATTTTTACAAGGGGGCATTGGTGGTCCCAAATTAAAATTCCAGGTAGCACAGTCAAATATTTAGGAGCATATGTGACCAAAATGGTAACACTGTAGAGCCCTGCCCGGAAAGCATTTTTAGGATAACATTCAATGGTTGAAATTGTTCTAATTGAAGAGACAGGATTTTTACCTAATTTGCAGTGGAGTTAAACACTGGTGTCTTTATTGTATTTTCTCAACTGTTGAGACACAGCAACCCAGGCCTATGTAGCCTTTAACAGTTAGGCCTAGCCAACTAAGCGGAGCATAGGGACTGCATTATAGACAGCATAGCCACAGCCTAGAGAAATCAGATGCTCATCACTCACTCTCTGTGTAAGTACAGTTTTCCCAGAGAGCATGTATTTGCCTTCTATAACCCCTGATCAATATGTTGATTCTCCATCTGAAAAGTGGGGCTACTTCCTATAATCACAGGAAGGTGGAAGCATGGGGTTGTGGGGCTTGCGGTTTGTTTTGGCGTTTGCTCGTCCAGAATCCTGTACAGGCCTCCTAATTGAATAATTCTGGTATAAAAATGTGTGGGGGGTGCGGAACCTGTGAAGGATCCCCAGGAAAGAATCTTTAGGTCCTGATCTTCAGGGTTGGGTCCTGTCCAAGTCCAACCGTTGTTGAGAGGGTATGAGACTCTTTCCTTCTCCCTGGCTGATCTTTCTTGTCATGGTTTTACTTCTGACTAGACAAACTCGGTTACACATCTCTCTTTTCCTTTCACTTATCTTAGTGATCAAAATGCAGACTATAAGAGAAGACAATACACATGCACCAAAACAATCTGAACTCCTGATGTTTCTCTGCAGAGCAGCTTCAAAGTGCCTGTGCTGCATTGGCTATGGTGCTCTTGTAATACCCAGCAGATCCACAGTGGTCTGCCAGTGATGCCCTGGTGTGTTTTGCTAGTTATTAGGAACACCTATCTCTGTGTGTACATGCTCTGTTGAGGGAAAAAAAACACACATTGCTTCCAATTATGACATATATTTATTTTCAAAATTGCAATGTAGGAGATGATGTAGAAAATTACCCCCCAAAACAACTGTAGCCCGGTCCTGTGGTGAATGTGTCGCCTTGGTTCTGGTCTCTTCACAGACAGTGTCTAGGTGGGGAGCCCTATTAAGGGCGAGGAGCCCTATTAAGAAAGCCTCTAGGAAATCAGCCAGATGGTTAACGGCCCTGGACCTCCATCCATCACACTTAGCCTTGTTGGTGGGTTGAGGCTGGGGAGAGGGGCTCTCTGGAGTGGCTGGGTCTCTGTGGTGGGCCTCTGAGCAAAGTTATCAAAAATCAACCCCTCCTGGCCCCCCGGCTATAGGCCTACTCTCCCCCACCACTCACCAGCACATGTTTCTCTGACATGAGGAGCTGCCACTCTTTTGTTCTGAGGCCTGAACTCCCACTGACCTGGCCTCTTTAAAGCTGTGTTTTTTTTTTCTGTTCCGGAATGGTTCTAGAACATTATGTGGTGTTCCAGAAGTCTAGGAGTAAAGATGTTGAGGTATTCTCAGAGTTAACCACATATGCATCCCATTACTCTGTGCTTTGTGTTCTGAACTCATGATCTGCCTCTTCAGATGTTGTGCTCTCTGTCATTGTACAGAAGTTGGTCTTCCTTAATTCTATTTTGATTCATGTTTGAGTTGATACACATGCCTATTAAATTTTTTTCTGCAGTTTACTTTGCAATTCCACAAAGTTTCTTTAGATTTCTTTAAGATGTGTGTAAAAATGTTGGTCTTGTCCATAAGAATCTAGTGAAATATATGAAATCACTGAATATAACAGGTGTAGTAGACCTTACCGTGAAATGCTTACTTACAACCCCTTAACCAACAATGCAGTTCAAGAAATAAAGTTAAGAAAATATTTACTAAATAAAGTTAAAAAAAATACAATAAGATCAAAAAGTAACACAGAAATTACATAACAATAATGAGCCTATATACAGGGGGTACCGGTACCGAGTCAATGTGCGGGGTTACAGGTTAATTAAGGTAATTTGTACATGTAGGTAGGGATAAAGTGACCTATGCATAGATAATAAACAGCGAGTAGCAGCAGTGTAAAAACTAGGGATGCATGATACATTGGGGAGAACAAGTATTTGATACACTGCCGATTTTGCAGGTTTTTCTACTTACAAAGCATGTAGAGGTCTGTCATTTTTATCATAGGTACACTTCAACTGTGAGAGACGGAATCTAAAACAGAAAATCACATTGTATGATTTTTAAGTAATTAATTAGCATTTTATTGCATGACATAAGTATTTGATACATCAGAAAAGCAGAACTTCATATTTGGTACAGAAACCTTTGTTTGCAATTACAGAGATCATACGTTTCCTGTAGTTCTTGACCAGGTTTGCACACACTGCAGCAGGGATTTTGGCCCACTCCTCCATACAGCCCTTCTCCAGATCCTTCAGGTTTCGGGGCTGTCGCTGTCGCAGACCTCTACATGCTTTGTAAGTAGGAAAAACTGCAAAATCGGCAGTGTATCAAATACTTGTTCTCTCCACTGTATATTGGTGAACATATCGGAATTGGACGATATTAGATATTAGATAAAAAATGCCAACATCGGTATCGGCCCGATGTCTAGTTTAACGCGGATGTTAAAAACAGATGTCAAACCTACCGTGCATACCTATATAACGTAGGTACATGACGTAATGACGCCACGTAAAATTTTGCGCTACACGTGCAACAGAGCGTTCCTAACCTAGCCCACAATGTCTGCTGTGTGGCTCGAGCAATCAACAAGTCGAGCAGTCTTTTGAAGAGTAAGAACATTTCACAGAGACAACTCAAAGGCAAAATCCATTAAAGCCAAGATAATGGAATCCATGTTGCCCTACCGGAGTTACACAGTAATAGCATCAGTGCTATTAGCTTCACGACATGCATACTATGGAACTCTGTTTGGGTCTTTGTGTCAAAAAATATACAGTAGCGCTGTCAAAGCTGTACAAAACATTCTGCAAACACCGGCCACAAACGATGTGTTTACCATACCGCGTTGGTAATAAAGCATAATTTGTTCGACCGCAACTTCTGGGGTAGCTAGCACCAATACAACCAGCCTAAAAACAATGACCAGTAGAAACTGCAGTAATTTTCATTATTCTTTGCAATGATTTAGGAATCCTTGTAAGTATTAGCTAGGTTGCAACTTGTTGTTCGCCTATTGAAATTGAACTTCAGTTCATGAAAATAAATAGCTAGCCAGCTACTTAACCCCGTTCCCCAAAGCTAACGTTATAAGCAGCCAGCTAGCGTCATCTGGCTAGTGAGGCTCGAACCGGACCGGGTTGTATTGTGATGCTAGCCACAATAAGGATTAGGCACAATAGTGGAATTTGCAGTTTGCATTCAAAATAAAATTATGACAGTGATGCAAATTAATACAAATAGTAGAATTATGCCATACTTTTATTTTGAAGGCTAACCGCAAAGGCCACTATTGTGGCTAATCCTTATTGTGGCTAGCTTCACATAGATGGGGCAGACCACCATTAATCAAATAAGAACTGTTTAATTAATTAAGGTTATTTTAGATGACACCTTGATTATGTCGTTTTGCTATGTTTTTGAGGAAGAACATTGTTTGCATCCATGAGCTAGCTAGATTTATTTATGACCAGCACTAGGTGCGTGAGACAACTTTACCAGCATCATAGCATACGTATCGATGAATCGTTGTGACATGAAATACGAGTGATAGGGTAATCAATGTGTAATAACTACGTAAAAAATGTATGAACGCGTTAAATTGTTATGTGATTTTCAGGTCTTGATTGGTCAACAAGCTTATTTGACACGTCAAATAGTGTTATTTGATGTGTATCCTTTTTGACACGCAAAGACCCAAACGGCATTCCATAGAAATCCTGGTTGAGAATGAAACGACTGAACAAATGAACAGCGAAACAGCACAGCTAGTAAGTAAAATAAATAGCTTTTGATTACGTTTTACTGGCAATGGGGACATATGTCAATGCCAACAAAATACAACATTTTGGTCTGTGTGTGTGTGTAACCTTTATTTAACTAGGCAGATTGTTAATGTAGTCTGGGTATAGCTGGTGCAGAGGAGTCAGGCGCAGGACAGCAGAGATGAGTAACACAAGTAACTTTACTCAAAATTTCCAATAATATGTCGTAATACCAAGCCCACAATAACGGACCGAACATACTTAAAACAATCACGCACAAAAACCATGGGGAAAACAAAGGGTTAAATAATGAACATGTAATTGGGGAATTGAAACCAGGTGTGTAAAACAAAGACAAAACAAATGGAAAATTAAAAGTGGATCGGCGAGGGCTAGAAGGCCGGTGACGTCGACCGCCGAACGACAACCGAACAAGGAGAGGGACCGACTTCGGCGGAAGTCGTGGCAGTTAAGAACAAATTCTTATTTACAATAATGTTCCATACGACGCTGGGCCAATTGTGTGCCGCCCTATGGGACTCCCTATCACGGCCAGATGTGATACAGCCTGGATTCGAACCAGGGACTGTAATGACACCTCTTGCACTGAGATGCAGTGCCTTAGACTGCGTCCGTGTGTGTTAACTATTTAACTGTACTAGAATGCTTAAAAGGCCAGTCAAATTTTAAATATCGGTTATTGGTATCGGGTTTTTTGGCAAGGAAAATATTGTGTATCGGCCAAAAATGTAATGTCGGTGCATCACTAGTAAAAACAAAGGTGGGGCGGGGTGTCAATGTAAATAGTCCAGGTGGCCATTTTGATTAATTGCTCAGCAGTCTTATGGCTTGGGGGTAGAAGCTGTTAAGGAGCTTTTGGTCCTAGACTTGGCGCTACGGTACCGTTTGCCGAGCTCAGCTCTGGAGCACTATGCTGAAGGAATCTATCCACATTTCCATTAGATGTGGGCTGCTTGTGTGTTTTTGGCCTTCCTCCAGGCAATGATGTACTCAAGCCCTCTTGTTTTAGCCCCTTTTTAGTGGCCTTACCCACCTCCCCCTGGACTACACCACACCCCACCACATCCCACCTCCCCCTGGCCTACACCACACCCCACCTGACCTACACCACACCCCACCTGGCCTACACCACACCCCACCACATCCCACCTCCCCCTGGCCTGCACCACACTCCACCTCCCCTCCCCCTGGCCTGCACCACACTCCACCTCCCCTCCCCCTGGCCTGCACCACACTCCACCTCCCCTCCCCCTGGCCTGCACCACACCCCACCTCCCCCTGGCCTGCAGCACACCCCACTTCTCCCCCACCTTCTCCCCTCACCCCACCTTCCCTGGCCCGGCCAATGCCAGGATTGAACGATACTGTGAACAGCATTGTTCCAGATGGAGGATGGAGGTCCAGTCTCTAGACTACGGTTGTGTCCCAACTGGCACCCAGTTCCCTTTAGAGTACACTACTTTGGATGATGTCAATAGGGTGCCATTCGGGACACAGTATCTTGTCTCGCCTCTGGACAACAGTAGTGAGTTACGACCACAGAGATGATCTCCTTTCCTTCGCTCCTGGGCTGACTGGCCTGGTCCAGCTGTTGTTTTTAAAACGGTTTGTACACTACAGCGTGGTAGACCGAGATCGTTTATCTATTCCCCTTCTGATGGTTTGCCTACGTACCCTTTTTGTTAAAGGCTTTGACCAAAGCTGCTTTCAATGCTTTTAAGCATGCTACCTCTCTCTCACCCTCTGTTTCTCTTATACTCTTTCAGGGCCGCCCCTGGGTTAGGGTTAAGGCCGCCCCTGGGTTAGGGTTAAGGCCGCCCCTGGGTTAGGGTTAAGGCCGCCCCTGGGTTAGGGTTAAGGCCGCCCCTGGGTTAGGGTTAAGGCCGCCCCTGGGTTAGGGTTAAGGACGCCCCTGGCTTAGGGTTAAGGCCGCCCCTGGCTTAGGGTTAAGGCCGCCCCTGGGTTAGGGTAAGGGCCGCCCCTGGGTTAGGGTAAGGGCCGCCCATGGGTTAGGGTTAAGGCCGCCCCTGGGTTGGGGTTAAGGCCGCCCCTGGGTTGGGGTTAAGGCCGCCCCTGGGTTGGGGTTAAGGCCGCCCCTGGGTTGGGGTTAAGGCCGCCCCTGGGTTGGGGTTAAGGCCGCCCCTGGGTTGGGGTTAAGGCCGCCCCTGGGTTGGGGTTAAGGCCGCCCCTGGGTTGGGGTTAAGGCCGCCCCTGGGTTGGGGTTAAGGCCGCCCCTGGGTTGGGGTTAAGGCCGCCCCTGGGTTGGGGTTAAGGCCGCCCCTGGGTTGGGGTTAAGGCCGCCCCTGGGTTGGGGTTAAGGCCGCCCCTGGGTTGGGGTTAAGGCCGCCCCTGGGTTGGGGTTAAGGCCGCCCCTGGGTTGGGGTTAAGGCCGCCCCTGGGTTGGGGTTAAGGCCGCCCCTGGGTTGGGGTTAAGGCCGCCCCTGGGTTGGGGTTAAGGCCGCCCCTGGGTTGGGGTTAAGGCCGCCCCTGGGTTGGGGTTAAGGGCGCCCCTGGGTTGGGGTTAAGGGCGCCCCTGGGTTGGGGTTAAGGGCGCCCCTGGGTTGGGGTTAAGGGCGCCCCTGGGTTGGGGTTAAGGCCGCCCCTGGGTTGGGGTTAAGGCCGCCCCTGGGTTGGGGTTAAGGCCGCCCCTGGGTTGGGGTTAAGGCCGCCCCTGGGTTGGGGTTAAGGCCGCCCCTGGGTTGGGGTTAAGGCCGCCCCTGGGTTGGGGTTAAGGCCGCCCCTGGGTTGGGGTTAAGGCCGCCCCTGGGTTGGGGTTAAGGCCGCCCCTGGGTTGGGGTTAAGGCCGCCCCTGGGTTGGGGTTAAGGCCGCCCCTGGGTTGGGGTTAAGGCCGCCCCTGGGTTGGGGTTAAGGCCGCCCCTGGGTTGGGGTTAAGGCCGCCCCTGGGTTGGGGTTAAGGCCGCCCCTGGGTTGGGGTTAAGGCCGCCCCTGGGTTGGGGTTAAGGCCGCCCCTGGGTTGGGGTTAAGGCCGCCCCTGGGTTGGGGTTAAGGCCGCCCCTGGGTTGGGGTTAAGGCCGCCCCTGGGTTGGGGTTAAGGCCGCCCCTGGGTTGGGGTTAAGGGCGCCCCTGGGTTGGGGTTAAGGGCGCCCCTGGGTTGGGGTTAAGGGCGCCCCTGGGTTGGGGTTAAGGGCGCCCCTGGGTTGGGGTTAAGGGCGCCCCTGGGTTAGGGTAAGGGCGCCCCTGGGTTAGGGTTAACCTGTTGAGGATGGGGGCGCTGTTGTCACTATTTATGCTAATCGTGTAATTTTTGAAACGGCTTCCCACAAAATTCTTGATCGTACAATATGCATATTATTATTATTATTGGATAGAAAACAGTCTATAGTTTCTATAGGAGTTGAAATTTTGTCTCTAAGTGGAACAGAAGTCATTCTACAGCAATTTCCCTGACATGGAGTCAGATTTCAGAAATTTTGGCCCCTGATCTGGAGTCAGTTAAAAGGCCGCAGTTATTGCTATGAGTATACGGACACTGCTTACGTCTTCCCCTGGATGCCTTTACGTGATGACGATTTGAATGGGGTCGATTGCGCGTTCACAGGCACTACAAATTAAAAAACCCTGTAGCTAGGAACTCTTTTCTTGCTGCGTAATGCGCCTGGAGGACATCGACCCGCACTTGTTCCAAGCATTAGTGGAGGGAGTAATATTACTCTGGTCATGTTTCTACTCGTTATGGGAGTTAAAAACATCATAAGGTAGTTAATTTAAAGCGTTTTATAGCAATTTATATCCGTTTAGTGCGATTTTGGGACATTTATTTCTGAAACGCTGTGAATTGCTGGGCACGCTTCCAGTTCATCCCGAACGCAGTTGGCATTTCCACATGGCAAGAGGACAGCTTTCCACCAAAAGACGATTAGACCCAAGAAAGGATCCTTTGCCCAAGATACTGATGGAAGAACAGCTCAAAATAGGACATTTTTATTATGATAAATCGTGTTTCTGTCAAAATGTTAGTGGATTAGGACGCCATGTTTTTTGACGTAGCTTCGCTTGGCGCAAACTGTATTGAAAAGTAAGGATAATTAAAAAAATGTAATTCCGCGATTGTATTAAGAATTAAATTGTCTATCAATCCCTGTCCACCCTATATTTTTTAGTCACGTTTATGAGTATTTATGTATAAGAGTAGATCACTGTCTAATATGGCGCACGGACATTTTCTCACCAGCTGGGCTACATTTCACATTGTCTAACCATGATTTTGGTGGCTAAATATAAACATTTTCGATCAAACTCTATATGGATTGTGTAATATGATGTTACAGGAGTGTCATCTGAAGAATTCTGAGAAGGTTAGTGAAAAAATTAATATATTTTGGCGATGTTGACATTATCGCTCACTTTGGCTAGAATCAATGCTGGGCTGCTATGTGCTATGTGCTATGCTAATATAACGATTTATTGTGTTTTCGCTGTAAGACACTTAGAAAATCTGAAATATTGTCTGTATTCACAGGATCTGTGTCTTTCGATTAGTGTATGCTGTGTATTTTTACGAAATGTTTGATGATTAGTAAGTAGGTAAACACGTTGCTCTATGTAGTTTTTCTTGTCCATTTGTGACGGTGGGTGCAATTGTAACCTATGCCATCTACCTGAAATATGCACTTTTTTCTAACAAAACCTATCCCATACCATAAATATGTTATCAGACTGTCATCTGATGAGTTTTTTTCTTGGTTAGGGGCTATAAATATCTTAGTTTAGCCGAATTGGTGATAGCTACTGGTGTTGGTGGACAAATAAAAGATGGTGGATTATGCTAATGTGTTTTTAGGTAATAGATGTACATCTTTACATATTGTGTCTTCCCTGTAAAACATTTTAAAAATCTGACATTTTGGCTGGATTCACAAGATCTGTGTCTTTCATTAGCTGTATTGGACTTTAATGTGTGAAAGTTAAATATTTAAAAAAAATATTTTTTTTGAATTTCGCGGCACTGGTTTTTCAGTGGGGGTGGGGGGGGAGTGCCGCTAGCGGCACCCTCATCCTAGACAGGTTAAGGCCGCCCCTGGGTTAGGGTTAAGGGCGCCCCTGGGTTAGGGTTAAGGCCGCCCCTTGGTTTGGGTAAGGGCCGCCCCTGTGTTTGGGTTAAGGCCGCCCCTGGGTTTGGGTTAAGGCCGCCCCTGGGTTTGGGTTAAGGCCGCCCCTGGGTTTGGGTTAAGGCCGCCCCTGGGTTTGGGTTAAGGCCGCCCCTGGGTTTGGGTTAAGGCCGCCCCTGGGTTTGGGTTAAGGCCGCCCCTGGGTTTGGGTTAAGGCCGCCCCTGGGTTTGGGTTAAGGCCGCCCCTGGGTTAGGTTTAGGGCCGCCCCTGGGTTAGCGTTAGGGCCCCTGGGTTAGGGGTAGGGCCGCCCCTGGGTTAGGGTTAAGGCCGCCCCTGGGTTAGGGTTAGGGCCGCCCCTGGGTGAGGGTTAGGGCCGCCCCTTGGTTTGGGTAAGGGCCGCCCCTGGGTTTGGGTTAAGGCCGCCCCTGGGTTAGGGTTAGGGCCGCTGGGTTAGGTTTGGGCCGCCCCTGGGTTAGCGTTAGGGCCCCTGGGTTAGGGTTAAGGCTGCCCCTGGGTTAGGGTTAAGGCTGCCCCTGGGTGAGGGTTAAGGCTGCCCCTGGGTGAGGGTTAAGGCTGCCCCTGGGTGAGGGTTAAGGCTGCCCCTGGGTGAGGGTTAAGGCTGCCCCTGGGTGAGGGTTAAGGCTGCCCCTGGGTGAGGGTTAAGGCTGCCCCTGGGTTAGGGTTAAGGCGGCCCCTGGGTTAGGGTTAAGGCCGCCCCTGGGTTAGGGCCACCCCTGGGTTAGGGTTAGGGCCACCCCTTGGATGCCATGCTGGAGTTAACATTCAGGAGGGAATGTTCCTCTGCAACTAGGCCTATCATCTAAATAGAAAAACATTGGGTTATATTTGAGTTTTTCCTTAGTCATAGAAAAGGCTGTTTGCCTCCTCACTTCCTTGAAGTTCCCTCCTCTAATCAGTACCATCAAAGATGGTTATGTGGACATCAGGTGATCAGTGTCTCCAGCAAGTTGTGTGACCAGTAGCAAGAGATGGTCAAACCCAGTTAGCTTTTCTGTGGTTAATTGAGTGTCTGAAGCCCCTGTTCCCCAATGAGAGACCAATGGCCCTTAGTTTCCTCTCAAATGGCTTTATTATTAAACAGGAGCTGTAATTAGCTGGCCTTTATTTAATCAGTTCAGCACACACAGACACTTGAAGAAAAGGATCTTTGTGTGTGTGTGTGTGTGTGTGTGTGTGTGTGTGTGTGTGTGTGTGTGTGTGTCTGGGATCCCTGTGTGTAGATCCCTGCAGGGCTGCCCGGGACAGCAAGGCAGAGACCTCTCCACACCTGCTCTTCACTCAGCACAAAGGACTGGGCGAAGATGAACTGAACTCCCGGGGAAGAAAGAGGAAGGGGGAAGGGACATTAGGGAGAGGCAGAGGCAGACTGCTGAGGGAAGTAGGGAACCATTGGCTACCCTTCCCACTTCTCCAGCCATGCACTTTATCTTCTGAGATCTCCCCATCCCCCTCTTCTCCTCTCTCCTGCTTTGCATTCCCATTGAGGGGATCCCCCTCTTCTCCTCTCTCCTGCTTTGCATTTGCAATGAGGGGAGCCCCTACTGTTACGACTCCAAGTTGCTTTTCAATCGTTTTCTCTCCATTATCTGTTTCTCGCAATCGTTCTCTTGCACACAGATTCAGCTGGTAAATGTTTTGTGTTCTCGTTCACAGTTGAGGTGTTTCCCCTTGAGTTAAGAATATGATTAGAAAATATCAATATACGGGAACTTGTGTGGTTGAAGATGAATTGGTAGGACTTCAGCCTCCAGGGAATGAAACTGGTTCTCTGGGGTTGTAGTTTCCATCTGAATGGAGGAGAGTTCTCTCCCTGGTTGTTATGACACAGGAGGTGGCTGAGCTATCCGTAAAGGTGTGTGTGTGTCTTGTATGTGTTTTCAGTGTCCTCAGGCCGAAAGTGTTTATAGTGGAAGTGACTGGGATGTTGTTCGGCCTAAGGAAAGGAAAGGTGTTCACATTGAAAGCCCATGATTCTTACCCACAGGAAAATCACAAAATTACCTTTCAGTGAAGTGTGATTTCTCTCACTAGCAGAGAGACTAAATGAGAGGAGGAAAAATAAATATAAATAAAAAAATTACCTTTATTTAACTAGGCAAGTCTGTTAAGAACAAATTCTTATTTACAATGACGACCTAAAAGAGAGAAACCCATTGTTAAAGTCCCAGTGCAGTCAAAATGTTGTTACCTGGAAATGGTTTGATATTGATATATAAACAGCTGCATTGGGCCTGATTTTAATAGGGTTGTGTTTTTATAAACAATATACATTAGAATATGCTTGCATGCTACAGGAGGGACAAAAGGAATCGTGACAAAATATATTTTGGAGCCAAATCTCTTTTAGTCGCCTGTTCCGCTATGTTGGAGCTGTGGCACAAAAGAGGTGTGTGCGCCGACGCGCAAGACTGCCTCATTGGCTGTGCGTCGTGTGATTGACTGAAAATCATGAAGAGCCTGGCTGCAGAGCACGAACTCCGCTGTCCCAAGAACTGGATAATTATTCAATAACATGAGTTCTGTTATACTCACAGACACAATTCAAACAGTTTTAGAAACTTCAGAGTGTTTTCTATCCAATACGAATAATACTATGCATATATTAGCAACTGGCACTGAGGATTAGGCAGTTTACTATGGGCACCTCTGTGTACCTTTCATCCATGCTACTCAATACTGCCCCTGCAGCCATAAGAAGTTACACTCAGGAAGCAGCCATTCAACTTGTCATTCACCAGCTTTCAAGCTTATCATTTCAAAATACTGTATGTTCAGTACATACCAAAATAATGTGGTTTTGTTGAGTAACTATCATCATTACTGCCTTCCCGGCCCATATGTACTTCCAAAAAAGGTCACGTTACATGCCCGTCTGTACAGAATCTAAATATTGTTTTTGAGCAAGTGCAGGTGCGCCAAATTCACCTCTTCTGCACCTCATTACTGCCACCAGAAATCTGTATATAATGAGGAGATGCTCATGCCTCTGCCGGGAGTCTTTGTCCCAAAGGCGGGAAGGCAGGCGACAAGCTTAGGTCTAATATAAGCCCATAGAAACGCATTGGTCTTATTTTGGACGTATTTTGGCGAGAGTGAAACCTCTTGCTTCGCCCCTTCCGCTCGGGTGCCATACACAGGCCTGCTGATCCAGCAGCAGGAACGGTCCTTCATCCCGTACCACAGTGTAAGGTCATATCAATCTGTTCTTTCACCGCGCTACAAGGAATGTAATATTTCATGTAAGTAGATTAAGTAGACAATATAAGATGTTTTGACAGTGGTTGTATATTTCTAGATAGGCTTTATTTAGTGTTTTAATTCCATTGCTAATATTGCAGGAGAGGCAGAGGTGGATTTGGCATATGCACACTAGCTCAAAAACAATATTTACAAAGCATTTTTTCGGTTGCATCTAACTTTTTATTTAGCCCTTATTAGGAAGTACATATGGACATTTTTAGGTTATTCAAAACCCACTTTTTTGTTTGATCGTGAAGTAGCGTGGCGGGAGAAAGCCAGGTAGCCTAGTGGTTAGAGTGTTGGGACAGTAACCAAAAGGTTGCTGGATCGAATCCCCGAGCTGGAACGACAACATCTGTCGTTCTGCCCCTGAACATGGCAGTTAACCAACTGATCCTAGGCAGTCATTGTAAATATGAATTTGTTCTTAACTGACTTGCCTCGTTAAATAAAGATAAACTACATTTTTATATATATATCAAATGGAGAGAAAATAAAGTGTGGCTTGTATAATAGATGAGGAATAAAATTGGCTTCGGCTATATTGCCCAGATTATCCGATATTGAGACATTTTCTGACTGGACAATTTGTGCTGCTTTGGTGAAAATCTTATTAGCTCTGTCTACATTGTTTTCTTGCATTCTGTAAATTGTTTCTAACATATTTCTTGAATTGGTTTATGCAGGCTACAACAAAGGCTACAACTAGGCATGGCTCTGCTGTGAGCTGCCGGGTCAGCTCTTTACTGCGTGGTCCCAGTCAAGTTGAATAGGTTTTACATCATCTTACATCACAATGTCATCACCGTCGACAATGACTGTTAATCATCTTCCATATCCAATACTATCATAATATGGCTCAACCCTAGTAGGAACACAAGTCTTTCTGTGGCAATATTGTTTTCTCCTGCCTGAGGGCTTGTCTTCAGGTTCTTGTTGGTTTCACAGGTCCTGGAGAGGTTCCTGACTGGGAGGGAACTGGTACACTACCCTCCCCAACCTCTTCCCCTCTCTCGCCCCAACCTCTTCCTCTCTCTCTCTCTCCAACCTCTTCCTCTCTCTCGCCCCAACCTCTTCCCCTCTCTCTGCCCAACCTCTTCCTCTCTCTCGCCCCAACCTCTTCCCCTCTCTCTGCCCAACCTCTTCCTCTCTCTCGCCCCAACCTCTTCCCCTCTCTCTGCCCAACCTCTTCCTCTCTCTCTCTCTCCAACCTCTTCCTCTCTCTCTCTCTCTCTCCAACCTCTTTCTCTCTCTCTCTCTCTCCAACCTCTTTCTCTCTCTCTCTCTCTCCAACCTCTCTCTCTCTCTCGCTCTCTCTCTCCAACCTCTTCCTCTCTCTCTGCCCAACCTCTTCCTCTCTCTCTCTCTCTCTCCAACCTCTTTCTCTCTCTCTCTCTCTCCAACCTCTTTCTCTCTCTCTCTCTCTCCAACCTCTTTCTCTCTCTCTCTCTCTCCAACCTCTTTCTCTCTCTCTCTCTCTCTCTCTCTCTCCAACCTCTTTCTCTCTCTCTCTCTCTCTCCAACCTCTTTCTCTCTCTCTCTCTCTCTCTCCAACCTCTTTCTCTCTCTCTCTCTCTCTCTCCAACCTCTTTCTCTCTCTCTCTCTCTCTCTCCAACCTCTTTCTCTCTCTCTCTCTCTCTCTCCAACCTCTTTCTCTCTCTCTCTCTCTCTCTCTCTCCAACCTCTTTCTCTCTCTCTCTCTCTCTCTCTCTCCAACCTCTTTCTCTCTCTCTCTCTCTCTCTCTCTCTCCAACCTCTTCCTCTCTCTCTGCCCAACCTCTTCCTCTCTCTCGCTCTGCCTTTCTCTCTCTCTCTTCCTCACTTTAACCCTTTGTATTACTCTCTCACTAATTGTGTGTGTGTGTGTGTGTGTGTGTGTGTGTGTGTGTGTGTGTGAGACCCTGGACTGCATTCTCCGTGGGATCACTGGTTGTGGAGATGAATCAGGAAGTGACCATGGCTGATGTCTGAACTGACCCCTCGTCTCGTTGCAGCACAAGGTTGTTGAGCAGATGAAAGGCTGGATGGTGCGCTTTTCTTTTTTTACAAAGGAGAGTGAAAAAAGATCACACTAATTGGCAGACAGAGTAGTGTTGGGGCCTTGAGTGTGATAGGGAAGAGGACACACACACACACACACACACACACACACACACACACACACACACACACACACACACACACACACACACACACACACACACACACACACACACACACACACACACACACACACACACACACACACACACACACACACAGCAGCTGTGTTTGGCTATCAGTGTCTCTAAGATCAGAGTGCTGTCTGCCAGGGACTGGGTCATGTTATCTGGACTGGTTGGTAATGCAACAGGAACATTAGCAGAGAGAGAGGGGAGCTGTGGGATTGCAGGTGGACTGAGAAGTGTGTGTGTGTTGTTAATGAGGTTTCTATCCTGCTGTTTTGGTTCATTGCAGTGTGAGGGACAGCCATATGGAGTATTCATACATGAGACTAGATGTCATATGTTTCCTGCATGAACAGAATAGAAGCACAGGCTTGCTCTCGCTCCCTACCTTTGTTCCCTGTCTCTCTCCCTACCTTTGTTCCCTGTCTCTCTCCCTACCTCTGTTCCCTGTCTCGCTCCCTACCTCTGTTCCCTGTCTCGCTCCCTACCTCTGTTCACTGTCTCTCTCCCTACCTCTGTACCCTGTCTCTCTCCCTACCTCTGTTCCCTGTCTCTCTCCCTACCTCTGTACCCCGTCTCTCTCCCTACCTCTGTTCTCTGACATTTTTCCACTCCTCAATTGTCCAGTGTTGGTGATCATGTGCCCACTAGAGCCCACTTTTCCTTCGACCTCTCTCATCAACGAGCTGTTTTCACCCACAGGAATGCCGCTTACTGGAAGTGGTTTGTTGGTCGCACCATTCTCTGTAAACCCTAGACACTATTGTGAAAAGCCCAAGAGGGCAGCCGTTTCTGAGATACTGGAGACACTGGGTGGTAGCCGGCTAGTGATGACAGTTTAACAGGCTGATGCCTGGAGATTGAGAGACTGTTAAACAGCTTCTGTCTCAGCTTTGATCCACCTGTACTGTCTACGCCTTCTAGATGGTAGCAGGAGGAACGGTCTGTGGCTCGGGAGGCTGAGGTGACACCGGGTGCTGTGGATGTCCTGAAGCGTGCGTTGGACTGACTACACCACCCTCTGGTCGAGTCCGAATACCATACTAGCGTACTACATACTTAAAACTGCATAATCATTCTGGCATTTGATCTAGTAGAATTTGTGTGTTTGACAACAGCTGATAATCAGACACGCTGTACCAAAATGAATGAATGGCGGGAGTCAACTCAAGTGTGCATTAGATGTCCTCTGTCTCTCACTTCCTCTGTCCCCCGTCTCTTTCCCTCTCTCTGCGTCCCCCGTCTCTCTCCCTCTCTCTGCGCCCCGCGTCTCTCTGCGTCCCCCTCTCTTTCAATCACTTGCAGTGTGAAATCCTCTTATGATTTGGATACCAGAAACTTGTGGAGGATGTCCTTGGAGATATCCTGTCCTAGCATCATGGGGAAGCTAATTCCACCATTGGGGTGCCAGGACAGAGAAGAGCTTGGACTGGGCTGAGCGGGGGCTGCCCTCCCGTAGGGGTGGCAGGGCCAAGAGAGCAGAGGTGTCAGAACAGAGTGCGTTGGTTGGGATGTAGGCTTGGAGCAGAGCCTGAAGGTAGGGAGGGGCAGTTCCTCTTGCTGCTCTGTAGGCAAGTACCATGTCTCGTAATGGATGCAAGCTTTGACTGGAAGCCAATGGAGTGTATGGAGGAGCAGGGTGACATGGGAGAACTTAGGAAGGTTGAAAACCAGGCGGGTTGCAGCTTTCTGGATGCGTTGCAGGGGTTTGATGGCACGAGTAGGGAGCCTAGCCAACAGCGAGTTTCAGTAGTCCAGATGGGATATGACGAGTGCCTGGCTTAGGACCTGCGCCGCTTCCTGTGTGAAGAAAGGTTGTACTCTACAGATGTTGTAGAGCATGAACTTGCAGGAGCGAGTCACTGCTGTGATGTTTTCAGAGAATGACAGGGTGTTGTTCAGGGTCATGCCAAGGTTGTTTACACTCTGGGACGGGGACACCATGGAGTTGTCAACGGTGATGGAGAGGGCTTGGAGCGGGCAGGCCTTCCCCGGGAGGAAGAGCAGCTCTGTCTTGTTGAGGTGGTGGGCAGACATCCAAGCTGAGATATCTGCCAGGCAGAGATGCGTGTCGCCACCTGGGTGCAACACTTCTCCAGATTCAATCCAAAGGCTTTATTGGCATGGGAAACATATGTTTACATTGCCAAAGCAAGTGAAATAGTTTATTTCACTTTTGTTTATTATCTATCAGAAATCAACATTCCACTCCCAAAAGTTTCAAAACAGACATTTCAATGTTCTGTCTTTGTACAGTGTTGTAACCATGTGATTCCCTCTCGCTCCCTCTGAAGGGAGAAAAGTTAATATATGTGAGAAGCCTCATAAAAATAAAATAAATCCTCCAGCTCTTCCCATCTTCCCCTTCCTCTGTCCTTCCTTCCTCTGTCCTTCCTTCCTCTGTCCTTCCTACCCCTGTCCTTCCTTCCCCTGTCTGTCCTTCCTTCCCCTGTCTGTCCTTCCTTCCTCTGTCTGTCCTTCCTTCCTCTGTCTGTCCTTCCTTCCTCTGTCTGTCCTTCCTTCCTCTGTCTGTCATTCCTTCCTCTGTCTGTCCTTCCTTCCTCTGTCTCTCGGTTTCCTTCCTTCCATCCTTCCTTCCTTCCGTCCTTCCTCTGTGTTCCTTCTGTCCTTCCTCTGTGTTCCTTCCTTCCTTCCTTCCTCTGTGTTCCTTCCTTCCTTCCTCTGTGTTCCTTCCTTCCTTCCTTCCTTCCTCTGTGTTCCTTCCTTCCTTCCTTCCTCTGTGTTCCTTCCTTCCTTCCTTCCTTCCTTCCTTCCTTCCTTCCTTCCTTCCTTCCTTCCTTCCTTCCTTCCTTCCTTCCTTCCTCTATGTTCCTTCTGTCCTTCCTCTATGTTCCTTCTGTACTTCCTCTATGTTCCTTCTGTCCTTCCTCTATGTTCCTTTTGTCCTTCCTCTTTGTTCCTTCTGTCCTTCCTCTGTGTTCATTCCTTCCTTCCTCTGTGTTCCTTCCTCTGTGTTCCTTCCTTCCTTCCTTCCTTCCTTCCTTCCTTCCTTCCTTCCTTCCTTCCTTCCTCTGTGTTCCTTCCGTCCTTCCTCTGTGTTCCTTCCTTCCTTCCTTCCTTCCTTCCTTCCTTCCTTCCTTCCTTCCTTCCTTCCTCTCTGTTCCTTCCTTCCTCTGTGTTCCTTCCTTCGTTCCTTCCTCTGTGTTCCTTCCTTCATTCCTTCCTCTGTGTTCCTTCCTTCATTCCTTCCTCTGTGTTCCTTTATTGTGGCATTTGATTTGAGTTGGTTTGGTGGAGACAGTTTACTGTCTCATTGGAAACAGTAGGGGGATTGGACCGGCATCCACTCAACATCCCTCGATGACCAGCGGCGGGTGACTGATGTAGACTGCCGTCTTCCCAGACAGTCCCCGTGCTGGGTTCGGTTGATAGAGTACCCCTCTCCCATCTCTGCTCAACCATGACAGGGTGGATGGAGGCTGAGCGTATGCGTTCGTTGAGTGTTTTTTGGCGTTGTGGTTTCTTGACGCATACGGGGGTCGGAGGCTCGCCACTCATGAAGCTTCTCTGAAGCTCTATTTCATGTATCTGCCAGTGTGTGTGTTTTGAGAGTGTCTGTTTCACTGTGTATCGCCAACAGCAGTCACAGCCCAGTGACTGCATCATGAACAGGTCAGATGTCATAGAGTTGGAATGACCTGGGATGTAGACCTTAGACATTGCTACGAGAACAAGTGATATGTATGTGTGTGTGTGTTTCCTTTATTTCCCTAGACTGGGCTGATGTTTTCCTTCCTTGCTCACCACATTCCCCTTAGCACCCTCGCTAGCCAACACAAATCATGTCTTGACAGTGTGCTAGCTAGGCTGCACTAGGCTAAAATTCAACTAGGGCATCCAGCAGGGCCAGACCATGAAATGCTATGCTAGGCTATCGTAGGCCAGGGAATGCTATGCTAGGCTATCGTAGGCCAGGGAATGCTATTCTAGGCTATCGTATGCCAGGGAATGCTATGCTAGGCTATCGTAGGCCAGGGAATGCTATGCTAGGCTATCGTAGGCCAGGGAATGCTATTCTAGGCTATCGTATGCCAGGGAATGCTATGCTAGGCTATTGTTGGCCAGGGAATGCTGTGCTAGGCTATCGTAGGCCAGGGGATGCTGTGCTAGGCTATCGTAGGCCAGGGGATGCTATGCTAGGCTATCGTAGGCCAGGGAATGCTGTGCTAGGCTATTGTAGGCCAGGGAATGCTATGCTAGGCTATTGTAGGCCAGGGAATGCTGTGCTAGGCTATCGTAGACCAGGGAATGCTGTGCTAGGCTATCGTAGGCCAGGGGATGCTATGCTAGGCTACCGTAGGCCAGGGAATGCTGTGCTAGGCTATTGTAGGCCAGGGAATGCTATGCTAGGCTATTGTTGGCCAGGGAATGCTGTGCTAGGCTATCGTAGACCAGGGAATGCTGTGCTAGGCTATCGTAGGCCAGGGAATGCTATACTAGGCTATCGTAGGCCAGGGAATGCTATGCTAGGCTATCGTAGGCCAGGGAATGCTATGCTAGGCTATCGTAGGCCAGGGAATGCTATGCTAGGCTATCGTAGGCCAGGGAATGCTATGCTGGGCTATCGTAGGCCAGGGAATGCTATGCTAGGCTAACATAGGCCAGGAAATGCTACAATATGCATGCGTGTACTAAGCAAGGCCAGAGAAAGTTATATACTGTGCTAATCTATGGATGGGGATGTCTTGCAGGCTAAGTCACAGTAGGTTTAGTTTTTGCAATGCAAGCACAAGTGTTACGAAGCAGCCCATGCTCCTCTGTAGGGTGGATCAACTCTTCTCGTAATCATCTGCTGCCATAAGTCCATAACTGGCCTCACAGTGCGTGAGGGAGTGCTAAAGCACAAAGGCCCTGAAACAACTAGTGCCAGACATGATCTCGCACCATATACTGTAACTGGACGAGTAGGACACTACTAGTCACCTCTCTCTCTCCTCTGTCTTTATGATGGAGTCTGTTGCGCTTCAGAAAGAGAGAGGACATTAGGCCAGAACTGTGCTAGCTTCTTCTGAAGTAGAAAGGCAGATCTTTAGCGGTTGTTGATATGGAAGGAGAGTTCTGTTAGCTTTGGCCTGTGAGGTGGTTTGAGCTGGGCCGTTAACCTTCAGACACAGTGTGAGTGCCTTGTTACACTCTTTTTAAACACGGTCTCTGGGACATTTTGATCTGAATGACTCTATGTGGAAAAATCACTTTCTTGTACAAAGTACAAGCCTAGATGCCATTTCTGCTCTCTTTCGGCCTCTCATTCCTCCTCTGTCTCTTTCCCTCCATCCATCTTAAGCCACCTCTCATTCACCTCTAACACACATACTGTCTTTACAGTGAAGGCCTCAGTATGAGGTTGGTGTGTTATCAGCATGTGGCTCTGGTTGGCGCTGCCAACTAGAGGCTGGAGGCTGGACGAAGTCTTTCCTGTCCAGGAGGTGTGGGTGAGACACTGGGCGCAGGGCACCCTAGCCTGGCAGGCCCTAGTCATTTGTGGGCCAAAGCGGGTTGGAGAGGGCAGTGAGGGTATAGTTAAGTCAGGACCATGAGGTCCTGAGGTCAGGGGTCAAGAGAGAGTGACTCATAATGTCAAACTCATGCACTTGTTCAGGCTTAGTTAGTGAGCGCACATGCTGAAACACAGCTTATCAGTCATAAACACACACTTCAAGACACCCTAAATGCTGCTCTGCAGAAAAGCATCATGTGAAATACACACACTAGCATAGGAAGGCGTCTTAACCCTGTTTTACTGTCAGCAGACACACCTTATTTAAAATTATTGGACTTCAAAATATTATACACCACTCCTCGTAAAACTGCCACCAATCTCCTTATCTGTGCATTCCAAGATTGTTACCTCCATCTCCATGGGGTGGGAGGTTCCTTTGGCCTCTCGATGATTTATCAGCTTAATGGAAGAGCTCAGCTATTTGGCTTTGAACTTCTATTGGAACAGTTTCACCTTCGTTCCACTTGAATGTCATGTTTTTATTGCCATCCACTGCAAGTGAGCTTGGCAGTCTCCTAAGGTCTGGGAGTTCAGTTGTTACACATTGATAGCTGCGGTGGAAAAGTTTAACGTTATCAAATAGTTTTACATTATTAGTTAGGGCATGCAGCAGGAGTTTGTATGAGGTCCTCTTCTGTTCAATCCCTTATCCTGACATGAAAGGGATATTTCTGAGCATGTTAACCCTAACGGCCTGTAGGTTGTCTAGTAAAAGAGCACTTTAGCAGAGGATTTTATTTTTATTTGACCTTTATTTAACTAGGCAATCCAGTTAAGAACAAATTCTTATTTTCAATGATGGCCTAGGAACAGTGGATTAACTGCCTTGTTCAGGGGCAGAACGACAGATTTTTACCTTGTCAGCTCGGGGATTAGATCTTGCAACCTTTCGGTTACTAGTCCAACGCTCTAACCGCTAGGCTACCTGCTGCCCTTCTGTAATGACCCCAGTCATTACAGAAGCCTCTGACCTCTAACCTCAGCAGCTGTACCATGTGTCCTCCTTGAGAGCACTGCCTCTCATTCCAGATCACTGACTGTATTATATACCAAACTTGAGACTTAATGGACTGTATATATGAAACTGTATGAAGCGAGGGAGCGGGGGCTTTGTGATCCATCCGGAGAGATGGATGAGCACAGGGAATGTCAGAAGGAGATGTGAGCTCTCCCTCCTTTCTCTCTCTCTCTTTCCATTCTCCACTTGTCGTCCTGTTGCGAGCAGTACTTTTCTCTTTGAAGCTCAAAGCTTTGCTCTGGCGCAGAGGCAATGTTCACCTTGCAGTTTCTAACATCTTCAGAAGGAAGAGATCAGACACAGGCGCCACTGCTTTCACTCTCCCATCAGCCACTGCAGCAAAGCAGCCTGACGACAACTCACAATGTGCTATTTTTGGACAGGAATCAGAGAAGTACCCGGTTCATCTCGGTGTGTGTGTGTAGCCTTATAGGATGTCCAAAAGGACTGTTTTTAAGTGAATTTTAACCCTGTTTTAAGTGAATTTACATGATAATTTTCAGTTGAAATTCAGTTGTCTCTAAATGAAAGAAAACCATACTAGTACAGTTTGAGGATACATTTTTTTCTTGTTGATTGAATCTTTGTTTCTGGTTTAAATGATTTTTCCTTGTACACATTATTTCTCAGTTGGACACTTTACCATAAGCATGTGTAGCTGCAGAGAGACGTGGAGAGAGAGAGAGTTTGTAATAAAACACCGGCCTCCACTGTTGTCATTGTTCTCACCCATCCTCTCCATCCATCCATCCCTCTCTCTCCCTCACATGTGGAAAGCATTATATACTGTCTACAGGAGCATAGCAGTGAGGGTAGTAGCAAACTGTGGATCTGGGAGGCTGGGACAGGTCTGGGATCAGTGTAGAGGATCTTCTTTGTGCTGGGTGACCCAGCCTCTCTAGGGCCTCGCCCCTGTTTGCATAAAAGGGGGTTTGTTATGACAGAACCGCACACTCCGACAGGCCTTTCTCCCTCGACGGGGGAAGAGGGGAGGCAGGGGGAGGGTTCACAAAGTAGAGGGTGGGCTAGTCTCGGCTACACGCCTGTTATTTTACGCTTTGATGCCTGAGCCCTTTTGTTTTTTGGGTTCCTTGCATTTGCTATCCTCGTCTTCTCTTGCTCTCTCTCTAGGGGACGAGCTAACCTCCAGTCCACCACAATTTGCCCTGCATGGGTATGATGTAGCTTGGTTATGTTTTTGCCGTTATTGTATTTTAAGGAGACATTTGATTGTTTTGGGAGTGCCTGCCTGGGATTGCTACTCAATGCATTGTCCATTCTACCTCTCTTCCTGCTGTGGATTTAACACAGTGGTTTATAAGGCTATCTCCATGTTGAGAAGTCATGTGTCGAGTCAGAGTGGAGTGACTGGATCTTTGTGTCTGAGGCCTTGTTATGGTGTGGTACGTTTTATAGGACTTCAATGTTTAGGCCATGCCACCAACGAGTTACCGTAGCAATGGACTTGAATCATTACCCTCGCAGACCTACTGTTGCGGGACCTCAGTGTTTCTGTACAGAACTCTTTTTTAAAGAACCTAAATGGAGCTTTAGATTTGAATGTTCCAATAAACAGACCGTCTCCTCTTGTGGTTGAGTCAGAATACCATGACAACCCGAGGCATAGTTTCATTAGTACAGAAACAAATGTGGAACTAATTGCATGTGTATTTTCACACTCTCTGCACACACACACACACACACACACACACATACACACACACATACACACACACGCTCTGCACACACACACTGTCCTGAGAGCCTCTCAATGAAGGAAGAGGAGGTGTAGATTTACCGATGTAGCCTGAGGGTCCGGTTCGTTAGTAAGATTAACCAAATTCAATTCCCTCTGTGTCTGGTTCTAAATACATCAGCCATTGGCAGACAGGCAGGGATCCCAAGCCATTTAATTAGACAACCGCCTCTGTCTGTGTTGCTGAATTGAAATGGAGAAGTATTAATTAGCTAGCATTTGTTTCTCTGATGTTATTTAATGTGCCATTGTGGATAGAGGTATTAATATGGATCGTTTCTTCCTCAAGCTCGCATTACTCCCAAGATATCTGCAAATCAAATTTTCTTTGTCACATGCGTGTCATGGGTTGGTTAGGTAGAGTTTAGATTTGAAGTCTGGTTGTTGGTGTGTTGCTGAGGGAAAGGCATCTCTTTTTAGTGTGTGTTTTTGGGGGAGATGCGATTTCTATTTGTTGCTAAAAACAGAGTTGTGTTCCCCCAGGTGCATGGCTCAATCCTACTTTATAGCCGTCAGAAAAATTGAAGAAGGGATGGGGGGGGGGGGGGGCGGAAAAAACCTCACATCAGAGGCAGAGCTAGGATGCCTCACTTGGCTCCAGCCCTTTGTAGTCCAATGAGCGGAGCAGCTCTGAGAGTGGGGAGGGAAGGAGGGGAGAGCCGCAGTGTACCTACAGCAGGATGCAGCAGCTCTGAGAGTGGGGAGGGAAGGAGGGGAGAGCCGCAGTGTACCTACAGCAGGATGCAGCAGCTCTGAGAGTGGGGAGGGAAGGAGGGGAGAGCCGCAGTGTACCTACAGCAGGATGCAGCAGCTCTGAGAGTGGGGAGGGAAGGAGGGGAGAGCCGCAGTGTACCTACAGCAGGATGCAGCAGCTCTGAGAGTGGGGAGGGAAGGAGGGGAGAGCCGCAGTGTACCTACAGCAGGATGCAGCAGCTCTGAGAGTGGGGAGGGAAGGAGGGGAGAGCCGCAGTGTACCTACAGCAGGATGCAGCAGCTCTGAGAGTGGGGAGGGAAGGAGGGGAGAGCCGCAGTGTACCTACAGCAGGATGCAGCAGCTCTGAGAGTGGGGAGGGAAGGAGGGGAGAGCCGCAGTGTACCTACAGCAGGATGCAGCAGCTCCCTCCACCCATCTCAGCTTCCTAAAGCCCGTCTGTCCTTTCATCTGCTGCTGTTTGTACCCTGCTTGGCTCTTGTCTCTCCTGCCAGCCCCTGGGCTCCCACACACTCCAGCCCCTCCCCCACTCCGCAGAGCACACATAAAAAATATACTCACATATATACACACACGTTCACGTGCGATATGGGAGAACTTAATTAAGCACCTAAGCAATGCGTCCATTTTTCCGTCACCCTTTCAGGTGCCAGACAGTGGCCGGGTCCGAATACCCATACTAGCGTCCTAAATAGTATGCGAAATAATAACATTTTATAGTATGTGACATTTTGAAAATAGTACTCCAAATGCGCCATCTAATGCACACTTGAGTTGACTCCCGCCATTCATTCATTTTGGTACAGCGTGTCTGATTATCAGCTGTTGTCAAACACACACATTCTACTAGATCAAATGCCAGAATGATTATGCAGTTTTAAGTATGTAGTACGCTAGTATGGTATTCGGACTCGACCAGAGGGTGGTGTAGTCAGCCCAACGCATGCTTCAGGACATCCACAGCACCCGGTGTCACCTCAGCCTCCCGAGCCACAGACCGTTCCTCCTGCTACCATCTAGAAGGCATAGACAGTACAGGTGGATCAAAGCTGAGACAGAAGCTGTTTAACAGTCTCTCAATCTCCAGGCATCAGCCTGTTAACCTTTACCGCTCCAGCGTTCCGCCAGCGGAACTCCTCCCACATTCCACTGAAAAGGCAGAGCGCGAAATTCAAAATATATATTTTTGAAATATTTAACTTTCACACGTTAACAAGTCCAATACAGCAAATGAAAGGTACACATCTTGTGAATCCAGCCAACATGTCCGATTTTTTTAAATGTTTTACAGCGAAAATAGCACGTATATTTATGTTAGCTCACCACCAAATACAAAGAAGGACAGACATTTTTCACAGCACAGGTAGCATGCACAAAGCCAACCTAACTAACCAACAACCAACCAAACTAACCAAGAAACAACTTCATCAGATGGCAGTTTTATAACATGTTATACAATAAATCTATGCTTTGTTCGAAAAATGTGCATATTTGAGGTATAAATCAGTTTTACATTGCAGCTACCATCACAGCTACCTTCAAAAATAGCACCGAAGCAGCCAGAGTAATTATAGAGACCAACGTGGAATACCTAAATACTCATCATAAAACATTTCTGAAAAATGCATCGTGTACAGCAAATGAAAGACAAGACAAGCATCTTGTGAATCCAGCCAATATTTCAGATTTTTTTAAGTGTTTTACAGCGAAAACACAATATAGCATTATATTAGCTTACTACAATAGCCTACCACACAACCGCATTCATTCATCAAGGCACGTTAGCGATAGCAATAGGCACGTTAGCGTTAGCGAATAAACCAGCAAAAGATATTAATTTTCACTAACCTCCATAAACCTTCCTCAGATGACAGTCCTATAACATCAGGTTATACATACACTTATGTTTTGTTCGAAAATGTGCATATTTAGAGCTGAAATCAGTGGTTATCCATTATGCTAACGTAGCTTCTTTTTCCTAGAATGTGCGGATATTTCTATTAGACTCTCACTTATTCTGACCAAATAGCTATTCATAAACATTACAAAAAAATACTTGTTGTATAGGAAATGATAGATACACTAGTTCTTAATGCAATCGCAGCGTTAGAATTCTAAAAATATCTTCATTACGACATAAGGCTTATGTTATAGCGAGAGAGTGGCCAAAACCTGGGCGCAAAACTACTAGTACACAGTTCGACAGATATATGAAATAGCATCACAAAATGGGTCCTACTTTTGGTGATCTTCCATCAGAATGTTGGACAAGGGGTCCTTTGTCCAGAACAGTCGTTGTTTGGATTTAGAACATCGTTTTTCCCTCTTGAATTAGCAAGCACACTGGCCAAGTGGCGCGAAGCTTTCCATCGTCAACACACACAGACAACGCAACACGCCTAACGTCCCGAAAAAATTTCAAATAGTGTTCAGTTATTATTAAGTTGCCATGTTGCTCTTGAATGTTAAATTTATATTTTGTGAATCTGTTGTTTTAAAAAAAAGTTTTAGTTAATCTAATAAATAATAATAATCTAATAAAACTATATTGAAAAAACATAGTTTACGATGATATTGTGACATGTATCAAATAAAATCAAAGCCGGAGATAGTAGTCGCCTATAACGACAGCTTTTCAGAAGGCAATTCCAGGTCCATCTTCGCGCTTTCCAGAAAACAGGAAATGGATGACTCGTCGTGCCAAGAGGATTAATTCCACCTCAGACCAAGATAAACACTTCATTTCTTCTCTCACTTCCTCTTGACATCTAGGGGAAGGTGTATGATGTGCATGTATACTCATACGTATCATGCCCATTTATAGGCAGGCCCTTGAACGGAGCATCATTTTCAGACTTTCCACTTCCTGGTCAGAAAGTGTGCTGCCAAATGAGTTTGTCTGTTTTACTCACAGACAAAATTCAAACGGTTTTAGAAACTAGAGAGTGTTTTCTATCCAATAGTAATAATAATATGCATATTGTACGAGCAATAATTGAGTACGAGGCCGTTTAAATTGGGCACGTTTTTCCCCCAAAGTGAAAACAGTGCCCTCTGTCCTCATCAGGTTAAACTGTCATCACTAGCCGGCTACCACCCAGTGTCTCCAGTATCTCAGAAACGGCTGCCCTCTTGGGCTTTTCACAATAGTGTCTAGGGTTTACAGAGAATGGTGCGACCAACAAAACACTTCCAGTAAGCGGCATTCCTGTGGGTGAAAACAGCTCGTTGATGAGAGAGGTCGAAGGAAAAGTGGGCTCTAGTGGTCACATGATCACCAACACTGGACAATTGAGGAGTGGAAAAACTCTGCCTGGTCTGACAAATCCCGGTTCCTGTTGCGTCATGCTGATGGCAGTGTCAGGATTTGGCGTAAGCAGCATGAGTCCATGGACCCATCCTGACTGGTGTCAACGATACAGGCTGGTGATGGTGCTGTAATGATGTGGGAAATGTTTTCCCGGCACACTTTAGGTCCCTTGATAGCAATTGAGCAACAAACATTGTAGAATCCATGCATCAAATAATGAAGTCTGTTTTTGAGGCAAAGGGCCACTCCCTCTCTCACCAGTCCAATCCAAAATGACCGTGGCTCAAGGCTCCGAACTGAATTTATGTTTATTCCCACCTCAACCTCCCCTCACTTCACACCCTTCTAATGAAAAGGATTCATAGTCTGTGTTCGTTCCCCATCCCCATCCTGAATGATTTGAGAGGAATCTCTATTTTCTGGCTATGTTGTGTCACCTGTTTTTACACTGGAGGTTCCTGTTTTAAAGAGCTGCTCCATTAAGAAGAAAGTCGCTTGAAAATAAAATGGGCTCTTTGGTGGTTTACTGCATCTCAAAGAAGACCAGGCTAGAGAGACACTAAGAGAAGACCAGGCTAGAGAGACACTAAGAGAAGACCAGGCTAGAGACACTAAGAGAAGACCAGGCTAGAGAGACACTTAGAGAAGACCAGGCTAGAGAGACACTTAGAGAAGACCAGGCTAGAGAGACACTAAGAGAAGACCAGGCTAGAGACACTAAGAGAAGACCAGGCTAGAGAGACACTTAGAGAAGACCAGGCTAGAGAGACACTTAGAGAAGACCAGGCTAGAGAGACACTTAGAGAAGACCAGGCTAGAGAGACACTTAGAGAAGACCAGGCTAGAGAGACACTGAGAAGACCAGGCTGGAGAGACACTAAGAGAAGACCAGGCTGGAGAGACACTAAGAGAAGACCAGGCTGGAGAGACACTTAGAGAAGACCAGGCTAGAGAGACACTTAGAGAAGACCAGGCTAGAGACACTTAGAGAAGACCAGGCTAGAGAGACACTTAGAGAAGACCAGGCTAGAGAGACACTTAGAGAAGACCAGGCTAGAGAGACACTTAGAGAAGACCAGGCTAGAGAGACACTGAGAAGACCAGGCTGGAGAGACACTAAGAGAAGACCAGGCTGGAGAGACACTAAGAGAAGACCAGGCTGGAGAGACACTAAGAGAAGACCAGGCTGGAGAGACACTAAGAGAAGACCAGGCTGGAGAGACACTAAGAGAAGACCAGGCTGGAGAGACACTAAGAGAAGACCAGGCTGGAGAGACACTAAGAGAAGACCAGGCTGGAGAGACACTAAGAGAAGACCAGGCTAGAGAGACACTTAGAGAAGACCAGGCTAGAGAGACACTTAGAGAAGACCAGGCTAGAGAGACACTTAGAGAAGACCAGGCTAGAGAGACACTTAGAGAAGACCAGGCTAGAGAGACACTTAGAGAAGACCAGGCTGGAGAGACACTAAGAGAAGACCAGGCTGGAGAGACACTAAGAGAAGACCAGGCTGGAGAGACACTAAGAGAAGACCAGGCTGGAGAGACACTAAGAGAAGACCAGGCTGGAGAGACACTAAGAGAAGACCAGGCTGGAGAGACACTAAGAGAAGACCAGGCTGGAGAGACACTAAGAGAAGACCAGGCTGGAGAGACACTGAGAAGACCAGGCTGGAGAGACACCAAGAGAAGACCAGGCTGGAGAGACACCAAGAGAAGACCAGGCTGGAGAGACACTAAGAGAAGACCAGGCTGGAGAGACACTTAGAGAAGACCAGGCTGGAGAGACACTTAGAGAAGACCAGGCTAGAGAGACACTTAGAGAAGACCAGGCTAGAGAGACACTAAGAGAAGACCAGGCTGGAGAGACACTAAGAGAAGACCAGGCTGGAGAGACACTAAGAGAAGACCAGGCTGGAGAGACACTAAGAGAAGACCAGGCTGGAGAGACACTAAGAGAAGACCAGGCTGGAGAGACACTAAGAGAAGACCAGGCTGGAGAGACACTAAGAGAAGACCAGGCTGGAGAGACACTTAGAGAAGACCAGGCTAGAGAGACACTTAGAGAAGACCAGGCTGGAGAGACACTTAGAGAAGACCAGGCTGGAGAGACACTTAGAGAAGACCAGGCTAGAGAGACACTTAGAGAAGACCAGGCTGGAGAGACACTTAGAGAAGACCAGGCTAGAGAGACACTTAGAGAAGACCAGGCTGGAGAGACACTTAGAGAAGACCAGGCTGGAGAGACACTAAGAGAAGACCAGGCTGGAGAGACACTAAGAGAAGACCAGGCTGGAGAGACACTTAGAGAAGACCAGGCTGGAGAGACACTTAGAGAAGACCAGGCTGGAGAGACACTTAGAGAAGACCAGGCTGGAGAGACACTAAGAGAAGACCAGGCTGGAGAGACACTAAGAGAAGACCAGGCTGGAGAGACACTAAGAGAAGACCAGACTGGAGAGACACTAAGAGAAGACCAGGCTGGAGAGACACCAAGAGAAGACCAGACTGGAGAGACACCAAGAGAAGACCAGGCTGGAGAGACACCAAGAGAAGACCAGACTGGAGAGACACTAAGAGACAACGTAGTTATTTGGTGTCCTTGTGATTTATGATTGTCAAGTGCATTTTGGTGAATGAGGCCGTGGGTGGCTTTGGTCATTCAAGAGCCCACCCTAAGCTTTGATTAATTAAAATAGCTACCGATATACAACTTTGTTCCATTCATTTGTTTATACTTCAACTAGCTTCAAGTTTGAAACCATACCCTGGTAGGATCCTGAAGTGTGGGTGTGCCTGTAGTCTGTCTCCCAATGGACTCTCTGGGTCAGGGGAGCCAGGGTGAGCCGTATTGGATTCCAGTTGGAGGCATTCCTCCCTGCCCAGGTCTTAGCTGTGAAAGCCACCGCGCCACGTCCAAAAACAAATAGCCTGTGCTAATACATGCTATACAATCTCTAGGTTGGCTTTAAGTTTTCCAAATAACGCTGTGGGTAAAATGTGCAGCATGTTGGCTGTGTGTGTCTGTTTTTGTTTCCCATGTTTAACTAACACATACCTGTCAGTGTGGACCTGAGCCTACCTCTTTAACTTCAGTAGAGAATGAAACCAGCTCAGAAAAGCCTCTTCTTTACCTGATCCCCCTGCCAGACAGCTTTCCAGGGTTTCCTTCTCTGTTTAGGAACCCAGGAACCAAGCTCAGCGTGACAAGTCTCCTCTTGATTGTGGGAGGTCCCATGAATCACACAATAAAATGAAGTGAACTCCGGGTTAGTGAGGCAGGCGGAGTGAGGCATGCTGGGTAGTTGGTGCCCATCTGCTCTGGAATGTGTCCTACAATAGGTGTGGACAGGACAGGTGTGTGGTGTGAGTGTGCATGTGGAACATGGCAGTAGAGAAGCTTAAACACCTGACAAGAGGTCGACCGATTTATGTTTTTCAACGCCGATACCGATACCAATTATTGGAGGACCAAAAAAAGACGATACCGATTAATCGGCCGATATTTATTTATTTGTAATAATGACAATTACAACAATACTGAATGAACACTTATTTTAACTTAATATAATACATCAATAAAATCAATTTAGCCTCAAATAAATAATGAAGCATGTTCAATTTGGTTTAAATAATGCAAAAACAAAGTGTTGGAGAAGAAAGTAAAAGTGCAATATGTGCCATGTAAGAAAGCTAACGTTTAAGTTCTTTGCTCAGAACATGAGAACATATGAAAGCTGGTGGTTCCTTTTAACATGAGTCTTCAATATTCCCAGGTAAGACGTTTTAGGTTGTAGTTATAATAGGAATTAAAGGACTATTTCTCTCTATACCATTTGTATTTCATATACCTTTGACTATTGGATGTTCTTATAGGCACTTTAGTATTGCCAGTGTAACAGTATAGCTTCCATCCCTCTCCTCGCCGCAACCTGGGCTCGAACCAGGAACACATCGACAACAGCCACCCTCGAAGCAGCGTTACCCATGCAGAGCAAGGGGAACAACTACTCCAAGTCTCAGAGCGAGTGACGTTTGAAACGCTATTAGCGCGCACCCCGCTAACTAGCTAGCCATTTAAAATCGGTTACACCAGACTAATCCCGGGAGTTGATAGGCTTGAAGTCATAAACAGCGCAATGCTTGAAGCACAGCGAAGAGCTGCTGGCAAAACGCAGGAAAGTGCTGTTTGAATGCTTACGAGCCTGCTGGTGCCTACCACCGCTCAGACTGCTCTATCAAATCATAGACTTAATTATAACATAATAACACACAGAAATACGAGCCTTAGGTCATTAACTAGTGATTATGATTGATTGTTATAAGATAAGTTTAATGCTAGCTAGCAACTTACATTGGCTTCTACTGCATTCGCGTAACAGGCAGGCTCCTCGTGGAGTGCAATGTAACTGACTTGCCTAGTTAAATAAAGATTAAATAAAGGTGTAAAAAAAAAAAAAAAATCGGTGTCCAAAAATACCGATTTCCGATTGTTATGAAAACTTGAAATCGGCCCTAATTAAACGGCCATTCCGATTAATCGGTCAACCTCTACACCTGACACATTAAGTCAACATTTATTTAACATTTTTTACCGGGCACTAACTTCTGCGTGCGTGCGTTCAAAGTTTTCTTGAAGGCTTGTGGATTTTGTTTTAGTGTTAAGGTCATACAAGGACCTCTGTTATTCTCGCTGCCATGTTTGTAGTTTAATGCTGTAGAATATGGGTTTGACCGAAGCCACTCCTCTTGGCCACAAAGACAAAATATTTTTTTAAAGCTAATTTCTTACAATTCTACACATTTTGACTTGGGTGGAGAGAAACATGTACACTTGTACAGCTAGTTCCCGCAATTCTATATGTTTTGTCTACACATATTGTCATGGGGCAACAAAAAATAAAACAATTTTTAAGCAAATTTCCTGCAATTCTACACATAATACCATTTACCAATGCCATTATCTTCTGCTGAGTGACCCCAACATAACTATATAAATTTGCCCTGTGTCATGACATGTTTACAACCTTTCATTCTCCCTGACTGTCTAGTTTATATTTTGGTGATACTTAGTTCTCAAAGATGATCTAATTTAAATATATACTTCATATGGGGTTTTAGTCATTTACTTTTACACTGAAATCTTTTTACTTGCCCGCCGCTGCTTGTATTAATATAGGGGAAAGACTGGGTTTATGCCTGTGCTTTATGATTTGTAGAATATGATGTGTATCGTGCCTTGTATTAATATAGGGGAAAGACTGGGTTTATGCCTGTGCTTTATGATTTGTAGAATATGATGTGTATCGTGCCTTGTATTAATATAGGGGAAAGACTGGGTTTATGCCTGTGCTTTATGATTTGTAGAATATGATGTGTATCGTGCCTTGTATTAATATAGGGGAAAGACTGGGTTTATGCCTGTGCTTTATGATTTGTAGAATATGATGTGTATCGTGCCTTGTATTAATATAGGGGAAAGACTGGGTTTATGCCTGTGCTTTATGATTTGTAGAATATGATGTGTATCGTGCCTACGACCCACACTTTTGAATGGCTTCAAGTGGTTTTGCAGTCAGTCAGCTTGTAGGCGGCATTTGACCAATGTGGAAAGCACTGGTAAATGGTTCTAACATGGCAGGACAGATCTATTAGAGAGTAAAGGCGCCTGTAACCAATTATCTTCAATGGACAGGAGCAGGCAGGTTGATTTCTGAAGGCATAACACAATCTTATTACTGTAATTGACTTCACTTAGAAGCACTAGTATAATTCCAGGAAATGGTCCATTTAACAGTGAAATAACTCCACCAAGGGTCTTTACTTTGGAGAGGACCTAGGAGTTATTTTCTCATTCTTTTCATATCCATTTAAATGTAAAGGCAATGGCAGAGAAGCGTTGAAGGGTGTAGTAAAGTAAATAACACGACCTAACAAGACCGTGTCAACAAATGACTGGTAATGAAGCGAGACATTGACGTCGCAGCAAAAGAAAACCTCTGAAATGAAGCAATCAGAATAAATGCATGTGTATTTGCATCGGTATGAAGAGAGTTTGGGCCTTATGTGATTGAGTTATAAGCAGCTAGTCTTTCTACAGCATACTAACCCAGTTTCTCTCTTCTCTCCCTGCAGAGAATCTTCAACTCATTTGTGTACACAGAAAAGACCTCAAACAGAGAGACCGAGGTACAGCAGGTGAGTCACTGGGTGCTCCTTCCTGTGTGTGTGCACCCGTGTGTGTGTGTGTGTGTGCATAGCATGTGTGTTTGTGATTGTCTGTGCTGCAGTAAACACACAACAATCATTAGAGGGAAAGAGGGCTTATTAAAATTCTACAGCTGCCGCCTCATCGGCTTATAAGTTCTCTTTCTGTTTTCCTCTATCCCCTCCACTATCCCCTCCTCTATCCCGTCCTCTATCCCCTCCTCTATCCCCTCCTCTATCCCGTCCTCTATCTCCCCTCCTCTATCCCCTCCTCTATCCCCTCCTCTATCCCCTCCTCTATCCCCTCCACTATCCCCTCCTCTATCCCCTCCACTATCCCCTCCACTATCCCCTCCACTATCCCCTCCACTATCCCCTCCACTATCCCCTCCACTATCCCCTCCTCTATCCCCTCCACTATCCCCTCCTCTATCCCCTCCACTACCCCCTCCACTATCCCCTCCTCTATCCCCTCCACTACCCCCTCCTCTATCCCCTCCTCTATCCCCTCCACTATCCCCTCTATCCCCTCCACTATCCCCTCCTCTATCCCCTCCACTATCCCCTCCTCTATCCCCTCCTCTATCCCCTCCACTATCCCCTCCTCTATCCCCTCCACTATCCCCTCCTCTATCCCCTCCTCTATCCCCTCCACTATCCCCTCCTCTATCCCCTCCACTATCCCCTCCTCTATCCCCTCCACTATCCCCTCCTCTATCCCCTCCTCTATCCCCTCCACTATCCCCTCCTCTATCCCCTCCACTATCCCCTCCTCTATCCCCTCCACTACCCCCTCCTCTATCCCCTCCTCTATCCCCTCCACTATCCCCTCTATCCCCTCCACTATCCCCTCCTCTATCCCCTCCACTATCCCCTCCTCTATCCCCTCCTCTATCCCCTCCACTATCCCCTCCTCTATCCCCTCCACTATCCCCTCCTCTATCCCCTCTATCCCCTCCACTATCCCCTCCTCTATCCCCTCCACTATCCCCTCCTCTATCCCCTCCACTATCCCCTCCACTATCCCCTCCTCTATCCCCTCCACTATCCCCTCCTCTATCCCCTCCACTATCCCCTCCACTATCCCCTCCTCTATCCCCTCCACTATCCCCTCCACTATCCCCTCCTCTATCCCCTCCACTATCCCCTCCTCTATCCCCTCCACTATCCCCTCCACTATCCCCTCCTCTATCCCCTCCTCTATCCCCTCCTCTACCCCCTCCACTATCCCCTCTATCCCCTCCACTATCCCCTCCTCTATCCCCTCCACTATCCCCTCCTCTATCCCCTCCTCTATCCCCTCCACTATCCCCTCCTCTATCCCCTCCACTATCCCCTTCTCTATCCCCTCCACTATCCCCTCCTCTATCCCCTCCACTATCCCCTCCACTATCCCCTCCACTATCCCCTCCTCTATCCCCTCCACTATCCCCTCCACTATCCCCTCCACTATCCCCTCCACTATCCCCTCCTCTATCCCCTCCTCTATCCCCTCCTCTATCCCCTCCACTATCCCCTCCTCTATCCCCTCCTCTATCCCCTCCTCTATCCCCTCCACTATCCCCTCCACTATCCCCTCCACTATCCCCTCCTCTATCCCCTCCACTAGGCCACATTAGACTCCTAGCTAGATTTCAACATTATTTATCCCTTCAGGAGCTATTAAGAAAGGTGAAGCCCACTGCCCAGGCAGCTCAGTGTGTTAACAGTACAGTAATATGTCAGTGTGTTACTGTGGCTCCGAGCACTGTGGGCAGAGCTAATGAGCTGGCACTGTGTAGAGTAGTAGTAACCACAGCAGTCTGCTTACTGCCCATGCCCATTCCTGCACTGCAGTGGGCTGTCATGTTTTCACTGTTTACTTTGAAAGACTGGCAGTTTCCATTTCCACTGGCTCAGCATAATACAGTACAGTAGTTGGCCCTGGATCAGTTTAATCAAGTCTTTTTCTCTTTTTTTTCTCTGTTTCTCCCCCACAGCTACTGCTCTCATTCATCTGATCTATGGTCATTAGTTTAGTACCTGGTAATGCCCATAGGCTGTATAGGTCCTACCACTCCTTCTGTGTGGACATAGAAAACTGTAGGCTTTGATGCCCACATTTGGTTCCAAATCAAATGTATTTATATAGCCCTTCTTACATCAGCTGATATCTCAAAGTGCTGTACAGAAACCCAGCCTAAAACCCCAAACAGCAAGCAATGCAGGTGTAGAAGCACGGTGGCTAGGAAAAACTCCCTAGAAAGGCCAAAACCTAGGAAGAAACCTAGAGAGGAACCAGGCTATGAGGGGTGGCCAGTCCTCTTCTGGCTGTGCCGGGTGGAGATTATAACAGAACATGGCCAAGATGTTCAAATGTTCATAAATGACCAGCATGGTCAAATATTAATAATCACAGTAGTTGTCGAGGGTCCAACAGGTCAGCACCTCAGGAGTAAATGTCAGTTGGCTTTTCATAGCCAATCATTGAGAGTATCTCTACCGCTCCTGCTGTCTCTAGGGAGTTGAAAACAGCAGGTCTAGGACTGGTAGCACGTCCGGTGAACAGGTCAGGGTTCCATAGCCGCAGGCAGAACAGTTGAAACTGGAGCAGCAGCACGGCCAGGTGGACTGGGGACAGCAAGGAGTCATCATGCCAGGTAGTCCTGAGGCATGGTCTTAGGGCTCAGGTCCTCCGAGAGAGAAAGAGAGAATTAGAGAGAGCATACTTAAATTCACACAGGACACCAGATAAGACAGGATAAATACGCCAGATATAACAGACTGACCCTAGCCCCCCGACACATAAACTACTGCAGCATAAATACTGGAGGCTGAGACAGGAGGGGTCAGGAGACACTGTGGCCCCATCCGATGATACCCCCGGACAGGGCCAAACAGGCAGGATATAACCCCACCCACTTTGCCAAAGCACAGCCCCCACACCACTAGAGGGATATCTTCAACCACCAACTTACCATCCTGAGACAAGGCCGAGTATAGACCACAAAGATCTCAGCCACGGCACAACCCAAGGGGTTGTTCTAGTATGTTGTTATTTAAAAGGTTCCAGACACCATGGTGACGCGGCCTGCCAGTAGATACAGTACTTTGGTTGATAATAGTTTCTCTCCTGTCCGTTTGGAGGTCGGCTGGAGACTCTAAGCTCATTTATTTTTTTAAATAATGCATTTTATGCTGCTGTTAGAATTCATAAAATATATACAGTAGTGTCTCTGTAGAAATTGCTCGCCCCTAAATGCATGGGTACACCGGTGGTGTTTGCCGGCCGAGAGTACTTGGCACCTCTGAACAGAGTGCTGGACGTAATTTGCATACCAAGTGCAAACCAATTCTATATGTAGAAACTGACAAACGCCTACCGGCAATGGTCCCTAAAACACACTGCGCCGAACGAACGGCAGATCAACGTTCAGTGCAGTCCCCAAACCTCAGGCCAAGGAAGCATTACCAAGACCAGACTTGGCATCGCTGGCATGATTCTCCCTGGGTAGGAGGGAGATGGTATCGCTGGCACCATGGCAGCCAAACGGCACCAATTAGAGCTGAATCCACAGTGGGGAGGAAGCCCAAAGACAAAAGAATGACAGAGATGGGCGGAGAGAAGGAGCCTGGCTTTGAGACTGGCACCCTGGCTCCTTGTAACTATCCTCTCCTCTACCTCTCATTACCCAGCTTACAGGAGCATGGAGAAGAGAGGAGAGCGGGACATCTGTCACTAAGCAATGACATGGGCTGGCCCACTCCTCTCATCCCAAAATGATGGGTAATAGTGTAATGAACAGGACTGTAGATGGTTATTTGGTTTAAGTAGTGTTTTTACAGGATACACCAGGATATGTTCTGTCTCTCCTCTGGTGAGAGGAGATGGAGTCTGCTGTTTGCTCCTCTGGGGAGAGGAGATGGAGTCTGCTGTTTGCTCCTCTGGTGAGATGAGATGGAGTCTGCTGTTTGCTCCTCTGGGGGGAGGAGATGGAGTCTGCTGTTTGCTCCTCTGGTGAGATGAGATGGAGTCTGCTGTTGGCTCCTCTGGTGAGAGGAGATGGAGTCTGCTGTTGGCTCCTCTGGTGAGAGGAGATGGAGTCTGCTGTTGGCTCCTCTGGGGAGAGGAGATGGAGTCTGCTGTTTGCTCCTCTGGGGAGATGAGATGGAGTCTGCTGTTTGCTCCTCTGGGGAGATGAGATGGAGTCTGCTGTTGGCTCCTCTGGGGAGAGGAGATGGAGTCTGCTGTTGGCTCCTCTGGGGAGAGGAGATGGAGTCTGCTGTTGGCTCCTCTGGGGAGAGGAGATGGAGTCTGCTGTTGGCTCCTCTGGGGAGAGGAGATGGAGTCTGCTGTTTGCTCCTCTGGGGAGAGGAGATGGAGTCTGCTGTTGGCTCCTCTGGGGAGAGGAGATGGAGTCTGCTGTTGGCTCCTCTGGGGAGAGGAGATGGAGTCTGCTGTTTGCTCCTCTGGGGAGATGGAATCAGCAGAGAGAGACAACGGCAGACAATGGTCAAAAGCTCTCTGTCTGTCTGTCTCTGGGGGTCTCTCT